>NC_051184.2:16949436-17172476 GCF_013339695.2 Rhipicephalus sanguineus
CCGGAATCCGAAAAGGATGGACCAACGGCTGCATAGACACAGAACTATTTGGACTTTGAGCGTCTGTAAAAAATTCTGGACAAGTGTATTTGTGTTGTAGTTCGAGGAAGTATGCACGGATATGTGTAACACGGCGCGTGTTTTGTAACTTCCACGAAAGAAAGATCGCAGTCAATACGCTGCCACTGCCACGGCGGGAGTTGTGCAGCGGAGCCATTAGACAGTGTTCAAGAAGTGGCACACCCTTTTTCCTGAGCTAGGCCCCTCACCCGAAGTGAATAGGGCTGTCTCCTGAAGGACGATTGTCAAAAGTGTAGAGCTTAGACAAATCATTGACAGTAGAGTGAGGGGGTGTTCGTTGTTTGCGTGCGCCTTGAGAAAATATTGAACGATATGTAGGATCTCTGCAGGTGGAGCGACCACTCATTGGATTCAACGTAGAGGCTCTCTACGGGGCTCGTTCGAAAAGCGCCCGTAGAGAGACGGATGCCCAAATGGTGGATAGGGTCAAGGATCTTCAAGGCGCTCTGTGTTGCGACTGATAAACAACGGCCCGTAGTCTAGGCGCGTTCGAATGAGGCTTTTATACAGGTTCATTAGGCATTTCCTGTCACTGCCCCATGAAGTGCGCGACAACACTTTTAGGATATTCATAGTCTTCATGCACTTATTTTTTTATGTATTTGATGTGTGCTATAAAGTGAGTTTGAGTCCAGAAGACCGCCTAGAAACTTATGCTCCACCTCTACAGGTAACCGCTGACCATGCAGGTCAATTTCGGATTTGGGTGGAGGCCTCTCTTTCTAGAAAAGAGAACACAGGTGCTCTTTTGTGGATTTAAGCGAACCCATTATTATCTGCCCATTGGACACCTTGTTCAGGCCGAGCTGGACCTGCCGCTCACAAATGGCGAGACTGCAAGATTTAAACGCTATTGGATGTCGTCAACATACGTGCAATAAAACATAGTTCGTGGGATACAAAGATGCAACGAGTTCATTTTTATGATGAAAAGTGTACAGCTGGCACACCACCCTGTGAACGACGCCGGTTTCCTGCACGAACGTTCGTGACAAAGCATTTCCAACCCGAACACGGAATGTGCGGTTTGACAAGTAACTTTCAATTATTTTAACATCCGCCCACGTATGCCTAAGTGGACAGGTCTCTCAGTAATGCCAAACCGCCACGTCGTATCATAAGCCTTCTCCATATCCAGAACACAGAGAGGAAGAATTGTCTGTGGACAAAAGCTCGCGGATTTGTGCCTCAATACGTACGATGGTGGTCAGTGTGGATCGACCTTCTCGGAAGCCGCACTGATATGGATCAAGCAGCTTGTTTGATTCTAGGAAATGTGTTAGGCGACAGTTAATCATCTTCTCAAATACTTTACAAAGGCAGCTTGTTAAGGCTATGGCCTGTAGCTGAAACACTAGATGGATCCTTTCCTGTTTCAGAACAGGTATAACAATGGCCTCTTTCCAGGCAGAGGTAATCTCGCCGGAAGTCCATACAGCGTTATAGAGGCAGAGGAGAGTTTTCTGTGTTTCGTAGGGCAAGTGTTTAAGCATTTGGTATATAACACGATCAGCTCCTGGGCAGATTCATTACAGCATTAAGCGCTGCTTGCAGTTCAGCTAAGTTGAATGGTTCGTTGAAGGATTCGTTTTTTGCACATTTTCTTTCTAACTTTTGCCTTTCTATAGTTGTTTTGTGTCGTTTGAACGTGTCGGAGTAGTGCGTAGAGCTGACACACGTTCAAAATGTGCCCCAAGAGAGTCTGCTTTGGTCTTCCAGACTGTTGCCATCTGTGTTTACTAAAGGAAGTGAATGGTGTTTGTTTGCCTCTTACCCTATTTACCCTGTTCCACGTCTTAGCCTCGTCTGTGTATGAGTTTAATACCTGATAAATACTTCTGCCAGCTCTCTCTCTTGCTTGTCGGCGTGTTCGCCTGCCTTGGACTTGATCTGTTTAAATTGATAAGATTCTCACAGTAGGGGAGTCGCGGAGTATCCCCCACGCTTTGTTTTGCTTTCTTCGAGCGTTCCGGCAATCGTCGTTCCACCATGGGACACGACGTTTGGAGACAATGCCACTTGATTGAGGAATGGATTTCGAAGCGGCGTCAATAATAAAAGCGGTAAAAAACGACTGAACAGCAGCACCAATTTCCAAGGACGACATCTCAGCCCAGGAGACACGGGTAAGGTTCCAAATTTCTCCAATCTGCTGCATCAGCTTTCACTGGGGAGCCTGTGTGGGATTTCGTTTTCTTTTGGAGTGCTTAAGATGATGATATGATGGTTATTTATGGCGCAAGGGCCACTTGATGGCCAAAGAGCGCCATTTCAGTAGACTAGAGATGTGAACAATGACATGGTGCGTGGCTGTATAGGGGCCTTAAAATTCCTCGCGCTAACGCGGGTAAAAACATAGAATATTTAAAATCATGACAGTGACGTGAAGTATGTCCATTGAAAGTGGATGGCGAAAGGTCATGATCATAAAACCATGGCGGGGATGTAGTCACCGCAGCCGCGACCTTGCGTAATAGCGTGTAAATATCAGCTCGAAATATGCAGTGAAACTATGTACATCATTTAAAACCTAAACAGTGATTGAGGTTTAAAAATCGGATCCCTACCGATGAGCATCCCCGGGTGTAGTGGGAGCTCTGCGGTAGGGTAGTAAAGTGCTTTTTTCTCAGAGCATCTAACTCATCGCACTGTACGAGGATGTGGAGACCGTAAGTGGTTCTCCACACCTCTCACACAATGGCGGATCGCCACCAGACCAAAGGTGTGAATGGTGTGAGTGAGTGAGTGTGTCCTATTTGTACCTTGTAAGTGTGACTTGTGTGTAGCGGGATCTGGATACTGTTGGCCATTTCAAGTCTCGGTTTGATAAGTCCTGCATGCAATTTGTTATCCGTTTGCCCTATCCACAGGAGCTGCCCACGCCCTACTGCCGTCGTAGGAAGGGTTTCATGTCAACTGCAGGGACGGCCAGGGATGTATTGGCGGGTGCGTGGTTGTGCGCACACCCAGCCAGCTGGTCCGCCACTACGTTTCCCGCGATCTCGCGGTGCCCTGGCACCCAGCACACCAACACCTGTCGTTTAAGGGCGTAGATCGTGCATAAAAGAGAGTAAAGTGATATCAGGACAGGATTTTTACGTTTTTAATGACGTCCCAGTTAAAATCAAGTAAAAGGGTGGGTGAACAACTAAGATCGATGATGAGTAACCCTGTTTGCAAGGCTAAAAATGTAGCTCCTTCTTATTGAGCAGGCATGCACCAGCGGAGAACAGAAACTGCTCAATGAGACGGCCTCGCGCATCGCTGCGAGAGTCTCCCCCCAAAGCTACTGTGTGCATTGAAATCGCCCAAGCGACGGTATGGTTCTGCAATTCATCAATAAAGGCCTGAAATTCGTGTTTTGTGTAACTGGTATTGTGGGGGTATATAGAGTGAGCAATAGTTATGTTAGCTTGTTGAAAAGAACAGCGCGAACGGCCACTGCCTCCAGGGGCGTTGCAACTGCAATACCCGCATCCTACATTTCTATCTAATATTATAGCAACGCCGCCAGAGGATGTGAGAGCCTGCATCTTCTGCGAGTTGTGCGGAAGTACTGTCTGGAAAACTCGTATTTATTGGTGTTATGTGTGTTTCCATGTTCTCACACAGCACTTGTGGTTTGTGTTTGTGGAGTGAGTTCTTGAACATCGTCGAGGTTCCTGAGAAGGCCCCTCACGTTCCATTGGATTATTTTGCGTGTTCATGATGAAACTAAGGTAGTGCTGTGTGTACGAAACGGGAGTTTGGTTGTTTAGGTGGGGAGTTGGAACTCAAGTAACAGGGCCGTCCTCTGCCCCGTTGGCCCCTTCGCTTCTTAGTTTTCTTAGCACGCTCCATGGAGCTGCGCCGATCTTTCGGCACCAGGGTCCCGAAGTAGTGTCCTTGCCTGCTGGAGGCACTGATGCCCGCACGTGCGAGCTGGTGGCTCGTTTCGGGCCTCGCCTGACGACAGGCCGTCCTCTGGCCCCGTTATCGGCTTCTTATTTTCTTAGCACGCTCCAGGGAGCTGCGCCGATCTTTCGGCACCAGGGTGCCGAAGTAGTGTCCATTGCCTGCTGGAGGCACTGGATGCCCGCACGTGCGAGCTGGTGGCTCGAGTTTCGGGCCTCGCCTGACGAGACGAGGCTTGAGACCCGATGACCCTGGAGTCGACGGGCTCTCTTTGCGAGTCGGCGGAGTAGATTGAACTACTGCCGCCTTGGGGCAGGCGCCACAGCCGCCGCCGGTTCGCTCTGCGTGTACCGAGGGAGTGGCGGAGGCCGATGCGACGTTGCCCCCCGGCGCGCCGCATCAGCGTATGGTGTGGTGTGAAATGGCGAGCACCTTTTACGGGCTTCGCGGAAAGAAATGTTCTCCTTGTACTTTAGTGTGATTATTTCTTTTTTCTTTTTGCCAGTTTGGACATGCGCGTGAGTACGCCGGATGATCGCCGTTGCAGTTGACACAGTGCGGTGCGCCATTACAGTTGTCGTATGTGGCCTTGAACACCGCATTTAGCACACGTTTGATGACCACGGCAGCTCAATGATCCGTGGCCGAATCTCTGGCATTGGAAACAACGTCTGGGATTAGGAATGTATGGTCTGACAGTTAATTTAATGTAACCTGTTTCGATGGTTTGGGGGGAAACACTAGATGCAAATGTAAGAATGAGATGTTTCGTGGGATTTCCTTGCCTTCTCTCCTATAACGATCCGTTTTTACATGGGTCCGTTTTGGTTCTTCCATCCTCTAGAAGTTCATCTTCAGACAGGTCGATGAGGTCGGTTTCCGAAACGACTCCGCGTGAGCTGTTCATGGACCTATGGGGTGACACTGAAATGGTACGTTTCCAGTGTTACGAGACTGCCGAGTTCTGGTACTGTTGTTTGGCTGGGACCTCGAGAAGAAGGTCACCGCTTGCCATTTTGGTTACTTGTAGCCCGGCCCAAAGGCTTCGGTCAAGGATTTTGCAACTATGAAAGGGAAATAGTTCTTGCTAGTTTTCGGGTTTCTGGCTGTGGAGTACATGAATTTAGGGAACGTTCTGTTGGTCGGGTCAAAGAGTTGAGGATTTCGTCGGTGCGCACCCTCTTGTGAGGGTAACGATCAGGAGGCGGGGGAATGGAACTGTTTCCATGATAAGTGTATGTTTCGGCAGCAGTGGCGGCCACCCACCATGGAGTCCAACAAGGGGACGCTGCAGCACTTAACATGTAAGGCTGCAAACGCCAGCCGTACAATGCCGCTATAACCCTAATATACTATGTCCAGAGAGGACACATATACACGGTTAACCCGAGCCGCCTACGAAAACAGGGAAGTAACTGAAGAAAAAGGAGACAGGACAGAAAGGAAAGAAGATAGGAAAGAAAAAGATAAGAGAGGGGGATAGGAAAAGGCGACCGCCGATTTCCCCTGGGTGGGTCAGCCAGGGGTGCCGTCTACGTGAAGCCGGGGCCAAAGGGGTGTGTTGCCTCTGCCGGGGGGCCTTAAAGGTCCAATCACCCGGCGTCGGCTCAACCCCCAGGATCCCCTTTTCCCCGGACACGGCAATGCCACGCACGGCTAGGCGTGGGAGGGGGTCGAAACCCCCGTTAGCTCGGGTCCGTGGTGTCGCTACACACCAAACGCCTGCTTGCGCAGACGCCCCTGCGGGGCTAAGCTTCTGCAGTCAAATGCTTGTATTGGATGCAGAACGCCGGCATCCGAAAACGATGGTCCGACCGCTGCGTAGGACACACTAGTGGAGACTTTGATGCATCTGTGAAGAATTCAGGGTAAGAGTACTTGTGCTGTAATTCGAGGAAGTGTATGCGGATGTGTGCAGTAGGTGCGTGCTTCGTAACTTCCACGAAAGATACGTCGCAATCTATAGCTGCCACTGCCATGGCGGGAGATGTACAGAGGGAGCCACCAAACGGTGTTCAAGAAGGGGCACACCGGTTTCCTCAGCTAGCCCCTCACACGAAGTGAGTAGGGCTGCCTCATCGAGGGACGCTTGTCAAACAGCGCAGCACTGGACAAATCATTGATAGTAGAGTGTAAGGGGTGTTCGTTGTTTGCGTTAAGCTTGAGAAAATACACAAAAGATGAATATGTTTCTCTGCAAATGGAGAGGCCACTCGTTCGATTCCACATGGAGGCTTCTACAGGGCTTGTCCTGAAGCACCAGTAGATAGCCGAATACCTAGGTGATGGATGGGGTACAGCATTTTCAAGGCGCTTGATGAGGCAGACTGGTAGATTGTGGCTCCATATCTAGACGTGAGCGGGATGAGGCTTTCGTAGACGTTCAATAAGCATTTCTTGTCACTACCCCATGCAGTGTGTGACAACACTTTCAAAACGTTCATTGTTTTCATACACTTATTTTTTAGGTACTTTATATGTGGCACAAAGGTTAGCTTCGCGTCCAGGATTATTCCCAGAATTTTTGTTCCATTTTTACAGGTAGGCGTTGGCCCTGCAGGTTAATGTCGGGATCAGGATGCATACCTCTTTTTCTCGAAAATACGACGCAAGTGCTCTTTTGCGCATTAAACTAAAGCCGTTCTCGCCTGCCCACTTGACCACCTTGTTCAGACCAGCTGAACCTGCGCTCACAGATAGCGAGATACACGATTTAAATCCTATTTGTACATCATCGACGTATGTACAATAAAACACTGTTGGGATGCACAGACGTAGGAAGTTCATTTTAACAATGAAAAGCGTGCAGCTGAGCACCCCTCCCTGAGGCACTCCAGTTTCCTGCACGAATGGTCGTGATAAAACATTTCCCACTCGAACACGGAATGTACGGTTCGACAAATAGCTTTCTATTACACTTAGAATTCTGTCGCGCGTATGCCTAGATGTGAGAGGTCTCTTAAAATTCCAAAGCGCCACGTATATCGTATGCCTTCTCTATCTAGGAATACAGATAGAAAGAATTGCTTGTGGACGAAAGCTTCGCGAATTTGTGCCTCAATACGTATGAGATGGTCAGTCGTGGATCGACCCTCTCTAAACCCGCACTGATATGGGTCAAGCAGTTTATTCGATTCTAGGAAATGTAACAGGCAAGTACTTTGCAAATACAGCTCGTAAGTGCTATTGGCCGGTAGCTCAAAACAGAAGATGGATCCTTCCCCGTTTCAGAATCGGGATCACAATGGCTTCTTTCCATGCAGAGGGATTTCACCGGAAAACCACACGGCGTTGTAGAGGCAAAGCAGAGTTTTTGTGTGTTTCTTGGGGTAAATTTTTTATCATTTCATATATTACACGGTCGGGACCTGGAGCAGATATGTTGCAGCAACTCACTGCCGCCTGCAGCTCCGCTAGGCAGAAAGGTTGGTTGTATCTTCAATGTTCGCACTTTTACGTTCTAATTTCTGCCGTTCTATTTGTGTTTTGTACGTTTTAAAGGTTTCAGAATAGTGTGACGAAGTGATATCATGTTCGAAGTGTGCACCCAGGAAATTAGCCTGGTCTTCCAAGGAGTCACCGTGTGGTTCACCAAAGGAAGAACAGATGTTTGTCGGCCCTCGATCCTACCAATTCTGTTCCATACCTTTGCCTCATCCGTGTAGGAGTTGATGCTTGAGAAAATGTTGTTGTATGTGATGTTTTGTGGCGCAAGGGCCAATTAATGGCCAAAGAGCGCCAGGTCGGGGGACAAAAGATGTAAGCAATGATTATGGTAGCTGGCTGTATAAGGGCCTTAAAATTCCACGCCATAAAGGCGGGTAAAACATATATCTATTAAAATCATGACAGTGACGTGAAATATGTGAGCAGATCTATATATATATATATATATATATATATATATATATATATATATATATATATATATATATATATATATATATATATATATATATATATATATATATATATATATAGAATGGAATTATGGCGATGACGTACGGAGTGAATAGCACTTGCGCCTCCTCAGGTCCTTTGTGTCCAAAGGCCTGGAGGTAAGTGCTTTCTTTGGAGAGAACTACCGCAGCAGCGGCCTCTGTTGGGAGGCCGTGCTTCGGTTGCCTGGGAATATAACATTAAAACTATGTATATCTTTAAGGAAACCGAGGAGTGAATTGTATTTAAAAACAGGTTCGCTGCCTATGAACATTGAGGGATGGAGTGGGAGATGTCGGCGGTACGATGGAAAATGCTTTTCTCGGATGGCATCAAGATGGGTGCATTGAAGGAGGATGTGGAGTACAGTGAGTGGCGTGTCGCATTTCTCACACATGGGTGGGTCACCGCCGGATAAAAGGTGTGCGTGTGTACTGTGCGTGTGTCCTATTCTCATTCTACAAAGTGTGACTTCTGTATAGCGTGACTTTGACACCGGTGACCAAGCGCCAAGACGCGGCTTGATGACATGCAATTTATTTTTGGTTTCTCTATACCACAAGCGCTGCCAGTGTGCCCTTAGTGATTTCTTTATAACGGGATTAAGGTCCGATGCAGAGACTTCAACAGATGTAGTGGCAGCGCTTTGTTGGACGGATGCAGCTAGTTTGTCTGCCATAACATTGCCTTCTATCTCACGGTGTCCTGGGACCCAGCACACTACAACATGCTGTTCGAGTGTGTAAACGGTACATAGCAGTGAATACAGTGAGACGATGACAGGATTTTTGTGTTTCTTGGGAGTTTTCAATGCCTTTACAACACTTAATGAATCAGTGTATATGACTGAATTTCGTAATTGTAAGTGCTTAATGTGTTTAACGGCAGCATATATCGCATATGCTTCTGCAGTGCAAATACTTTATTAGGGTGCAGAACGCCGGCATCGGAGAAAGAGGGGCCGACCGCCGCATAAGACACACCAGTGTGAGATTTTGAAGCATCTGTAAAGTATTCAGGGCAGGAATATTTGTGCTGTAATTCAAGAAAGTAAGCGTGGATATGTGCGAGTGGTGCGTGTTTTGTAACCTCTACAAAGGATAGGTCACAGTTAATAGTCTGCCACTGCCACGGTGGAAGCTCTACTGCAGGAGGCATCACGTTGTGCTCAAGAAGTGGAACACCCATTTCCTCTGCCAAGCCTCTCACACGAAGTGAGTAGGGCTCTCGCAGCGAAGGACGGTTGTGGAAAAGGGCAGACGTGGACAAATCATTGATTGTGGCGTGTGAGGGGTGTTCCTTGTTTGCGTTCACTTTGAGAAAATATACAAATGATAAGTAGGATCTCTGTAGATGAAGCGACCACTCATTCGTTTCGACGTAGAAGCTTTCTACGGGGCTAGTGCGAAACGCGCCCGTAGATAAGCGAATGCCTAAATGGTGGACTGGGTCAAGCATCTTTAAGGCGCTTGGTGTCGCAGATTGATAGATTATTGCCCCGTAGTCTAGGCGAGTGCGTATGAGGCTCTTATACAAGTTCAACAGACACTTCTTGTCACTGCCCCACGTAGTGCATGACAACACTTTTAGAACATTCATTGTTTTTATGCATTTGTTTTTTAAATATTTAATATGTGATACGAACGTAAGCTTACTATCCAGAATTAGGCCTAAGAATTTGTGCTCCGTCTTCACGGAGAGATGTTGACCATACAGGTCAATATCTGGATCAGGATGAAGGCCTCTCTTTCGAGAGAACAGGACACAGGTGCTTTTTGAGGATTAAGGCTGAAACCATTCTCGTCTGCCCACTTGGAGATCTTGTACAAACCTAGCTGGACCTGCCGCTCACATATCGAAAGGTTGCATGATTTAAAACCGATCTGTACATCGTCGACATATGTGCAATAAAACATATTTCGTGGGATGCAAAGACGCAAGGAATTCATTTTGATGATAAAGAGTGTACAGCTAAGTACACCACCCTGTGGCACTCCAGTCCTCTTGAAGAATGGTCTCGAGAGAACATTTCCTACTCGGACACGGAATGTACGATCCGACAAGTAGCTCTCTATTATATCTAGGATTCTACCACGTACACCAAGGTGGGACAGGTCTCTTAGTATTCCAAAGCGCCATGTTGTGTCGTAAGCCTTTTCCATATCGAGGAACACAGAAAGAAAGAACTGCTTATGGACGAATGCGTCACGGATTTGTGCCTCGATACGTAACAGGTGATCAGTGGTGGATCTGCCCTCGCGAAATCCGCATTGATACGGGTCCAGTAGATTATTTGTTTCCAGGAAATGCATAAGTCGGCGGTTTATCATCTTTTCGAAAAGTTTACACAGGCAGCTTGTTAGTGCAATGGGCCTGTAACTCGTAAAGGGGTATTCAGACGGGGGAGAAATGCTCGGGGTGTAAAGGCGGAGCCTAGTGACGTCAACTCGCGAGGAGAAGTCTCCACAAATGCCCCCCACTCACACGGACGAGGCAAACGGAGGGGGAGACCAGTGTTACTAGACTACTCTGGTGGCTTGCACCACCCGTTTGACGAGCTGCAGACGACCATCCAGCTGCAGACTGGACACCCACTGCCGCTCTCTGCAGGAGCAAGTGCAACAATGTGGCCAAACAAGAGCCCGAAATTCCGCCACATCCCCCACCGCAAGGGGATCGTTTGTCCTTTCGGGGAAAACGTCCCCGTCTCCTCCGAGGAGGCGCGGGGGGGTCACGCCCACTCGCTAATCCGTGACGTCGCGGTCACGTGATACGCCATCCCCCCGTCTCCCCCGAGCATTCCTCCCCCGTCTGAATACCCCTTAACGGAGGATGGATCTTTGCCCTGTTTCAGAATAGGAATGACAATCGCCTCCTTCCAAGACAAGGGGATCTCGCCGGAAAACCAGATGGCATTGTACAGTGATAGTAAGGTTTTTTGCGTTTCGGCAGGTAGGTTTCTTAACATGTCATATACCACACGGTCAGAACCTGGGGCTGAATCACTGCAGCTGTTTAGCGATACCTGTAGCTCAGCTAAGCTGAAAGGTTGGTTGTATGCCTCGTTTTTTGCACTTTTCCGCTGTAGTTTTTGTTTTTCTATTCTTGTTTTCTACCGTCGGAAGACTTCAGAGTAATGCGCGGAACTGGACACTTGTTCGAAGTGTGCGCCTAGGTAGTTCGCCTGATCTTCCAAGCTGTCGCCTTCTGTGCTTACTAGAGGGAGTGAATACGCTTGTCTTCCTACTACCCCAGTGACCCTGTTCCAGACCTTTGCCTCCTGTGTATACGAATTGATGCCTGATAAAAACTTCCGCCAACTTTCCCTTCTAGCCTGTCGGTGCGTCCTCCTTCCTTGGGACTTTATGTTCTTAAAGTTTATAAGATTCTCCGCTGTCGGAGAATCCCGAAACAACCTCCATGCTTTGTTTTGCTTGTTGCGTGCAATGCGACAATCATTATTCCACCATGGGACACGTTGTTTTCCAGATATCCCATTTGTTTGCGGGATGCATTTGGTTGCAGCATCGATCAAAAAGGCTGTAAAGTAGTCCACAGCAGCTTCTATACTTAAGGTACACATGTCAGTCCAGCTTAAGTGGGCAAGTTTTTGAAACTGTTTCCAGTCGGCTCTTTCAGTCTGCCATTTAGGGACAAGTGGTGGATATTGATTTGTTATTGCTGCGCTTAGAATTATTGGGAAGTGGTCGCTTCCATAGGGATTCCAAATAACTCTCCAATTAAGGACTAGAAGAAGGGATGCAGATGTAATGCTGAGGTCTATGGACGAGTAAGTATTGTTGGCAAGGCTGTAGTATGTTGGCTCTTTCCGATTCAACAGACACGCGCCAGAGGAGAAGAGAAACAGTTCAATGAGACGACCTCGCGCATCGCAGCGAGAATCACCCATAAACCACTATGCGCATTTAAGTCCCCAAGGACCAGATAAGGCTCCGGCAGTTCGTCTACCAAGGACTGGAATTCTTGTTTTTGTAGGTTGTATTGTGGCGGTATGTATAGAGAGCAAATCGTGATCAGTTCATCTAAAAGAACTGCTCGAGCAGCCACTGCTTCTAGGGACGTTTGTAGTGGTAAATGTGTACATGCTACGGATTGATTGATTATAATGGCTACACCACCAGATGATACCGTGGCATCATCTCGGTCCTTTCGAAAAATGACGTAGTTGCGTAGAAAGTTTGTGTGTTGTGGTTTTAAATGTGTCTCTTGTACACACAGCACTTTTGGATTGAGCTCGTGGAGGAGTTCTTGAATGTCATCGAGGTTTCGGAGAAGGCCTCGGATGTTCCACTGTAATATTTGTGTTTGCATATTAGTCATAGAAAGGTGCTGGGTGTACAATAAGGAAGTGTGGAGTATTCAAGTGAAATTGTTTCAGGAGGCAGGACGGTCGTCCGGCCCCGTTATTGGTTTTTTGTTTTCTTGGCACAGTCCAGAGAACTGCGCCGGTGTTTCGGCACCCGAGGTGCCGATGTCGTGTCCATTGCCTCCTCGGAGGCACTGGATGCCCGCACGGGCGGGCTAGTGGCTCGAGTTTCGGGCCTCGCCTGGTGAGACGAAGCCTTGAGACCCGACGGCCCTGGAGTCGCCGGTCCCTGTTCGCGAGTTGGCGGAGTAGCTTGAACTA
Organism: Rhipicephalus sanguineus; assembly: GCF_013339695.2. Lineage (NCBI taxonomy): Eukaryota > Metazoa > Arthropoda > Arachnida > Ixodida > Ixodidae > Rhipicephalus > Rhipicephalus sanguineus. The sequence continues at coordinate 16,961,999 of NC_051184.2, forward strand.
CTGCCGCCTTGGGGGCAGGTGCCACAGCCGACGGTCCGCTTAGGACGGGCCGGGCGAGTGGCGGAGGTCGGTGCGACGCTGCCCCCTGACGCGCCGCATCCGCATAAGTTGTGCCATAAAAGGGTGCGCATCTCTTCCTGGCTTCTCTGAAAGAGATATTTCTCTCACTTTCAAAGAAATAACGTCCTTTTCTTTCTTCCATTCAACACAGGACCGTGAATATGCAGGGTGGTCATCACCACAGTTGGCACAGTGAGCTGCAGCCTCAACATTTGTCTGACATGTGATCTTTAGAGGCACACCTGGCACAGGTGGGTTGTCCTTTGCACGTTAGTGAGCTGTGTCCGTACTTTTGGCAGTTAAAACATCTTCGTGGTTGGGAATGTATGGGCGCACTCTTAGTTTCGTGTAGCCTGTTTCTATTGTCTCTGGTAGTTCGCCGATCCGAATGTTAGTATTATGTGCTTGGTTGGTTTTCTCTACATTGTCCCTTCTTATTTTGATTCTTTGAACGTTGACGACCATTTGTTGTTTCCATCCATCAAGAAGTTCAGGTTCGGAGAGGTTCAAGAGATCTTCATCTGAGACGACACCACGGACGGTGTTCATGGACCTATGTGGGGTGACTGTGACAGGGATGCTTCCGAATGATGTGAGGTTGGAGAGATTTTCGTACTGTTTTCTGTCTTTCAGCTCAAGAAGTAGATCGACACTGGCCATCTTAGTCGCCTTGTAACCTGGTCCTAGTTTTTCCGTAAGGCTTTTTTGCCACCAGAAATGGTGAAAATGGTTCTGGCTTTTTCGTCTGACTGCTCGCTGTGGACAACGTGGTACTTGGATAATGTTCATAGCGTTTTAGAAAAAAGTTGCAGGGGTGCTTCGGTGCGTACCCTTTTGAGAGTACGATCGGTTTTGGAAAAAGATGAACTTAACATAGCATGCTTTATGTTTCGGCGACGGTGCCAACCGCCCACCACCGAGCCCAACAAGGGGACGCGACAGGAGATGTGCGAAGACAGGTCTGCCAGCGCCAGTCGTACACCACCGCTATATCCATATATGGTGAGCCAAGACTGGTCATCCACACAAGGTTAACCCTTGCCGCCAGGAAAAACGGAAGTAAACAGAAGTGAGGAGAAGACAGGAAAGATGTAAAGTGAGAGACAAAGGCGAAGGTGTGAGAAGAGAGGGACAGGAAAAGGCGACTGCCGATTTCCCCTGGGTGGGTCAGCCCAATCGACCCAAATACTTGAATATGCTGGACGTCATAATAACGGCTCTGCCCAGACATAACGTTTTATCTACAAAGATGCAATTTGAATACTCATCGTTTGACACAACAGTTACAACATCACCGGGCATCCTGTTCCATTAAGATACTGTATGTCGGGAAAATGACGTCCGCGAAACTTAGTTCTTTGAATTTCTAACCCCTGTAACTTCATTTACATCATCTGTACGAAAAAATACATAATTAGGTTGAAACAAATATTGCTCTGTCGGTACGTGTTTTAGAATAAAATATATTAAGAAAAAAGAAAAAGCTGGGCGTAGCTTGCACAAGTGGCGCAAGGCTAAAGACAGCGGAGATGATCGGTTCCTGGCTGGTCCTGGTCATACGAAATGATGACAAGTTATACGAAGTAATGCCAAGTGATGCCAAGTTCCAGTTGAGTCCAGCACAGTCGCCTCTCGCCGTTTCGGCCGTACTACGTCGCGGACTACTTTGAACGAGTCGAGTCCAGCAGTCTCCCCGTGTCTCCGTCTGGCGCCGCCGCGACGCGCCGGCTTTATAGAACGAAGGAGCGCATGCGCAGTTGGCCGTGACGTCACGTCTGGCGCGACCGAGCGTTTGCGCGCAGTGTCCAGGCAGGCGGGGCTGGTGGCGGAGCGGGGGTATGCGCTAGCGAAGCAGGCGCACAGCTGTGCAACCAGTTGCTAGGCAACGCGCGGTGACGTCATCGCGGCGCGGATATTTTTGTTCGCGTTGGACAGATTACGACCGGCTTAAACAGCCCCGCGGTTAAAAGTTTGTCTTTTTCTTCACCGCCAATGTAGTCGACCGCTGTTTCGACGCAGTGCGCGACGCAGCGGTGCACTGCGACGTGCGCGCTCGTAATTTGCAGACGAAAAAAAAGAAGAGAAAAAGAAATAATACAGCAGCTTAGACGTGTTCGTCGTGCCCAACCCCTTCAATCAGTTTCGTCTGCAGCAGTCGATCATTGCAGCGTTGCGACCAAGCATGCTTGCTCTCTGCCTAGCTCTCCGGATCGCGGCACAAGAGAGAGGCGGGCTGCTGCAGGTCAAGCATTCGGTCGGCGATTGTCTCTCGACCCGTCCTTCGACCTCGTGCACGCACCGTCGGCGGCCGCGCACGGTTACCACACATTCGCAAGAGCGCGCACGGCGCGCGCCGCCCGCATTAATCGAAGACCCCCATCCCTTCACCTTCATTGTGTCCCGCCGCCTCTCTCTCTCCGCTGCGCAGTTTTCCACTCCGAAGTACCGTATTCACGCGGTCATAAGCAGATGAAACACGAGTGCTCGTTTAGCTCATAAAGTATTAGGCTGGGTGGCCGGCCCGAGGCTGGTTACACGATACCATGCAAATATACAGTGCACAGGAGCCCATAGGCGCTGTGCAAATGTGAAAGAAGACGTTGACGATCGGTCATTTTTCAGCTGATGCTGCTTTGTTTAAGCGGCGCTTTGTAAATTAAGTGCCGTGCCGAGTCCATCTGCAGAGAAGAACACGCTTGTCGGATTGGTGCAGGTCCGTGATAGCGATCCCCGTGTCTCTCCCCGATGAGTAATGCGATAACAGGAAAAGGGTAAAAGAGACGGACAGATATGAAATGAGATGACGCATACCGGAGGCACAGATGTGGAAATGAGAAACCGGCTAGTCGATTGATGATGTCATCAATCGACCAGTCGGTTGATGACATTTTGGAAGTGTTTGTATGATATATGTTTGTTTTTCATGAAGTCTCATGAAGTGTTTTCACATATGATGTCTACCTGTATTGTTTTATTTGCAGTGATAATTATGCACATGGATGTTTGTTTTCTCTGGTTGCTCTGTTGTTTGTACTCGCTTCGAAAACATGTACATGCATGCCGAATGCGCACAGGAGTAAGAGCCTCTGTCAGGCAATATGGCCTTTAGCTCTTACTCCTCTTTCTGTATCAGAAAGAAAGAAAATAAACTTCAAACGTGCAGATGATGACATGTGGTGTTTTACGGCGCAATGACCAGTGGAGACCAAAGAGCGCAATCAACGAACACGTATATAATGAATGTTGTATCGACAATATAGGCAAGAAGTTAACAAGGTTAAACTACCGTTTGGTTCCAAGTGTACGATTCGCCCGAAAAGTGTTGGGAAAGATGCTGGGAAAAATTCTAGATGTTGAAACGGGCTGTCTTAAAAAGAATGCCACACTTTTTGGTCTTCGCTTATATATTAAAAATCAAAATGATGGCGTCCCACTGCAGCACCAAACACCCTTATAATCATCTCTCGGTTCTGTGTATACATGCAATTAGAATAGGAAATTGATCTAGTTGGCATGAATTCAAACTTAAGACTGTGCAGAGACAGTCCTGAATGTATACATGCAAACATAACTGCCTTCAACCACAGATTAGGCTGGACGGCAAGCTTCACAGATCAATCTTCAAACCAAGGAAACCACATACGCTTGCGGCATGAACTTCTAAACACAGCGCAGGGGCTCTGAGCATAGCTCGGCAAATAAATTAGAGCTCACTCAAACTCAGACTCACCAAGATTTTCCTCAACCGCACTCAATCGGACTCAGACTAATTTTTTTCTGAACCGGACTCACTCGGACTCAAACTCACCGACATATTACTCAGCTAGACTCACTCAGACTCAGACTAACGACTTGACCAGAGTCTGAGCAAGCCTGAGTGAGTCGACTTATGAGTCCGTTAGCGTAAACTTAGCTTTTTCGATCATGATGCCAATGCTCTTTAAAGCCAATATCTCAAATAATCGGCGCTCTACTATACGTCTATTTATATTGAACCTTCAAATGCGAGTTATCAGTGGTTTCAATCCAGTAACAAATATGTGTATGAAATTTGTGACTCACACGAGATATTTTTATCATGAAATTCCCGTGAAAGAGTTTTCTGGTGGAGGCCATGGCACCCCCCCCCCCCCGCTAACTCACGCCTCTGATAAATAAATATTGAGGTGGCGCATGTACGCTAGTGCGTTGAGATATGTGTGAACAGACTTGAGTATAAAGCCAATATAAGGCTGATAGTAATGCTGAAGATCAGTAGATAGGTCCATATGTCGGTAACAGAAAGTGGAGCTCACTCAGACTCACACAACAAACATATTTTGCGCTTATGGCTCACTTGGACTCAAACTCACCCAAATATTAACCACTCGGACTCACTCATACTCAGACTCACGGCCCGATCTGAGTCTGAGTGAGTCGACTTATGGGTTTGCCGACCTATGGCTGTGAGTGACAAGCTGCACTTAGGGCACACGCTCGAATAAAGCAGCGTTTCAGCCTCCCAAACCTCCCTAATAATATGAGAAGGCGCGAGACGCCTCTGGTCTGCACTTGCTTCACGTTCTGTCTTTGGGTTCGTGGGGACGTTGATGAAGGCACCGAGGCCCGATCGAAGGCGGCAGCAACCTAACACACCGCGGGGACACCATCATGGCGTCAAATGCACCAATATCCCGGCGCTCGTAAAAGAGCGCGGGGGGCTGCTTGCAATCGCGCAAGTACGGTGCACACAGCTACGACCAATGCGACCGTCAGCTGAGAGCAGCCGCTTAAAAGAGGCGGCACCGAACCGAAAAGAAGGCGGCGAAGAAAGCAAAACGACGCAGAGAAAACGGCTACGAGAGCAGCGATGAAACTCGACCATGAGGGCGAGCGACTCGGTGACCTCGACCTCCAAGAGGCTCTCGCAAACGGGCCATGCACTCATAGAGAACCAAGCACAAAACTACACACACGCATAACGCGCACGTATATATAGGGGCATCACACAACTCAAGAGTACCGCAGTGCGCACGCGCGTCCGTGAAATACCGAACAATGGGCGGAGTCCTTTAGGACCCAAGACCGCCGCAAGTGAAGGTAAAAAGATCTATCTAGGCTCGTTCTGCTCTTTCTCGAAATAGACCACTCGCTCGCTCCCCCTTTTCCTCTCGCGTCAACATCGCTTCAAAAGCGAGCGCTCGCTCGACGACTCCGAGGCGTCCGCGTCGTCTTCGCCGACGGACCTCGAACAAAAGAAGGCCACAGGGCCGATGAAGAAGTCTCGAACACTCTTGCGCCGAAGAACACCCGCGCGACCGAGAAGTCATCGACGCTTGCCGTGCAGAGAACAACGACGCGCGTAAAATATGCGCGGGGTCCGCCGAAGACGGCATGGGCCGCTGACATTTTCCTCCACATTGAAATACTGCAAGAAAAGACTCGAGGAAGCTCGAGTGCCTCGGGTCGTGCCCTCGAAAACAGACGCGCAAAGAAAAAACAAATGTGGAAAGCATATAGGTCGACAAAAATGTGGAGCTCACTCAGACTCACTCAAGAAATATATATTGTGCCTGGGGTTCACTCGGACTCAGACCCGCCAAAATGTTCCTCAACCGGACTCACTCGGACTCAAACTCACCAAAATATATTACCCACCCGGGCTCACTCAGACTCAGACTCACGGCTCGATCTGAGTCTGAGTGAGTCTACTGATGAGTGAGTTTGCCGACCTATGCTGAAAAGTTTGAATGAATAGAGAGCGGACTGAAACGGAAAGCTGGGCAAGTTTGGTGAAACAACACATTTGAATCAACAGCGCGAAGAAAACAAGGACTATACAACACGAGGACTTACAAGTGAACGCTGTATAGCACCGAAAAGAATGTATGTAGAAGCAAGGACGCTATACATTATCTGTCATGCCCCACGTGTCTTTGTTTTTACATAAATTGTTGACAATGCGTGCAATAAAGCGTCCAGTTGTGAGTCACCGCTTGTATTCCCTGCATTTTTAATTACGTCCTGTTTGCTTGGGCTGTCAACGGAGAAGCAGCACAGACCAAAGTTATCTTCGTATAAAAAATGATAAAAAAAGCGGGGAATGAAAGAGGACGGTGGGCGGAAAAGCAACTAGCCGCAGCTGGGAGCCTAAACAATGCAGGTCTTCGCATTTCGCGTGCGATGTTTTTACCCTTGAGCTACTGTGGCGCCGTTTTCCCGACCGCTTTCCTGAGTATGTGTGCCAGAACTAATCCTGGGAGTGTTAGCCACGCGCCACCGCTCACGGATGTGGCGGTAGAGTTCTTCCTTGGTTCTCATTGTCTCTTTCCTCCGTTATGATTGTGAGTATATATATACATGCCAGATGAACCACCATACTTACTGCTTTTCATGTAGCTCAATGGAGAGTTGCCTTTGCTTTGCGGTGATTTTTGTATTTAGGAAACCTTGTGCTCGACATTGTCGAGGCCCCCAGTGCTCTGCAAGTAAGTCGCGATCCGCGCGTCTGACCAACGGCATGCTACAACAGTCGTCACGTCCGAACGCCACAACGAAACGCATAGATAATGACGTACTTAAGCATTAATATCGCTAAAGAGTTTGGTCACTGTGTGATGCCACCCTTTAGTATAAGGAACGGGTGAGGACGATCTCAAGGAAAAGTGCTGGGCTCTATTTTGCACAATGATTAATAAGAGCAGATATGCAAAATACTCCACCTTTCTTTTTTCATTATGGCCAGACAATGACGGTAACGATACCTAACGTTGAAAATACATTCAGTACAGGTAAGCACTGATACTAGAAATGCAACAAATACCGCGCTACGAAAGGACTGCATAGCAACTGAACACATATGGATGCGAAACGGAATGCCCGTGTGACGCTCCCATGGCAACAGCGAGAAGGTGACGCGTTCTTCTCTGGTGCGTGACCAAGGAGATCGAACTACCGTCACACATCGAACTCGTCACCACGTACTACATCTCACCGCGTGAGTTCATCGGGCAATGATGGACGGCCAGGGGTGTAGCCCTAATTGCACAATGACGTCACGTTCCAGTGAGTACGTCACGCCGACTCGGCACGTACTCCTGCCGCGCCCGTCGTATACGTGCGCCGGAAACTGAAGAGTGTCTCCCAGGTTTCGGTGAAGGTATATACACTACAACTGATAGCTATGCCGCGTGCAGCACGGAAATAAGAAAGCTAAACATGGTGCATCGATGACATATTACGGTGATATATGAAACGGACGTGATATGGTTGCTGGCCGCCACAACAAGACCAGATTTACTGAACGACGATTGTTTATATGCAGACCTGTATGCGTATCATGCACCACAGTAAGCACGCAATGCGCACATTTTGCGCAACGTGTACGATACAGATAGAAAGAATCACGGCAGAAAGGGAGAATGCTTCGACATCTGCGCCTCAAATAAGTACTACATTCTTTATATAAACGCGCACACTAAACGACAACACGAAGAAGACAACTACCAGCGCAGACGGAAGCTTATCCGGCCATGTCCCATGCCTGATGTGCCAGGCAAAAGTGCGCGCTTCGCACTCACGGACAGAGATCGTGGGGGGCAAGAACTCAGGGATTAGTTGCATTTAGTTGAAGGTACATAGAAACAAATATCGAAAAACTAGAAATGAACTGACGGTTAAATTAAGTATGCTGTTTAATCCTTCTTCCGCCGTTCAACTCCCGAAGCCCGATAGACTTTGAGCACGCTTCCTATTTATCACGCACGCACGACATGCGATATACGCGCGCGAACACTTGAACAAAGCGTGTAACATTAGTTAAACCGCAGCCGTCGTAGTTCATTATTGAGTCGGCCCTCGAGTTGCGTGGCCCATTTTCGAAAAGTCGCCTCTTCTTACAAACGACAATGCATGCAACGCGCAGTAAACGACCTTAGGAACAGACAACTTGACAACAAGCCAGTGTACGTTACAACTCAAAACAACAAGAGAGATACAACTCTCGAGGCCACAACGATGCCAGAGACGCCATGCAAGGCGCCGGAAGCTTATCAATAACCGGAAAAAAAAAAGATATCTAAAAGAACGGCAGGAACCGGCCTAAGAAGCTAGTACTACAAGCCACGTCGACAACTTTCCCAACGCAAGACTGCGCTTCGCAACACCACCCGCGACCCTCCCACAGGCGTCGAGTGCAGAATGTCCTAAATATGCAAGCGCCACCACAGCTCATCATCCTCTCGAGCAGCAACGGAGGAGGCTAGCAGGACTCGCTCAGTGCAACCAGCAGCAAAAAACCTGTGCCGCATCGCTGCGCCTCTCTCACTCGCCGGCGTACGTATTTACTATACAGCTGTACAGTATATACAGAGGTGCGTGTATGCGCGCCCCCGCTGTGTCGTGCGATGGAACGCGTGATTCATCGCCTACGGGTGTCGCACGCGCGCGCGCCGCTTGCGTAACTCATAGCCATGCCCGCGCCCAGTCGAGACGACATGATGCGTGCGCATACGCAGGCAAAGGTGTAGGATGAACGTAAGGAAAAAACCGACTTGTAGACAACTGAACCATTGAAGTAAGTCAGTCACGCCTTCATCATCAATAATAATAATAATAATAATAATAATAATAATAATAATAATAATAATAATAATAATAATAATAATAATAATAATAATAATAATAATAATAATAATAATAATTGCTAGGGTTTTACGTCCCAAAAACACGATATGATTACGAGAGACGTCGCAGAGGGAGGCTTCGGAAATTTCGACCACCTGGAATTTTTTCACGCGCACTAAGTCTATATACACGGGCCTCTATTATTCTCGCCTCCATCGAAAAAGCGGCCGGGATTCGATCCCGCGACCTTCGGGTCAGCAGTCGTGCATCATAACCACTAGACCACCGCGGCGGGTAGGTTGAACGTAAAGAAAAATAGAATTGTAGGCAACTGAACCATTGAACGGAGACTGGATGAAGAGACCATTGATATTAGACAGCGGATAGCCAACATAGCCAATGCTTAGGCTGTGTTTCAATGCTCGCCTTAGGCTGCAAACTAGACAGCCGCTAAATTAGACAGCTTCGCGACGACAGCATCGACGACAAGTACGCGTTAGTACGCGTCGAAGAACCCGCAGGCGGACTAAGTTATCCCTGTATTTTGTACAGTGCTATTTTCCAGGGCCAATAATGAATGAATGAATGAATGAATGAATGAATGAATGAATGAATGAATGAATGAATGAATGAATGAATGGAATGAATCGGCCTGCTAGTCGGCCAATCGAACAAATGTGATCCATTCATTGATTCAATCGATCAAGCAGCCAGCCAGCCAATCAGTTTTCAACTCGGTCATTCATCTAGTCAACGAACCATAAATCAATCGGTTGATCCGTAAAGCTGCTGTCATGTTGCTATTATGCCTGGACAACGCCTCTATCAGTGACACGTTCACACCGGCCTTGAGGCCTCCGCACACGTGCATCGAGCATATCTCGCTTCCTGCGAAACCGGTGTCGATTTCCATACATGCAAACGAGCATGCGATGAGCCAAACAGCTTTTGCCGAGGATCATGTGGCAAGATGCACTGACGAAGCATAAACTCAAATAGAAAGAATAAAAAAAGAAGGCGTGGCCAGTTTTCAGCGCGCGCCTAGAAAACCCGAAGGCGCGAGATTGTGGTGAGACGAACGATAAATAGGAGGAAGAAGAAGAAGAAAAAAGCAAGACTGCAAACGAAATGAAAGCGAAATCTTGGATCGCAGACCGGTGTTACCGGTTGTGAAACGAAGTCTGTGGAAGCATGCCGAATGTCGCGGAACTACAGAACATGTGTATGGCACACACAACCACGCGCGATGGCGTAGGCTCGTTTTCTTCGAGAGCGTGCGTTTGCCATCTTTCCTGGAATAAAAAAAGGAACTGGTGAATCACCGCGTAAACTGCGGCGAACGGAGGAGACCTTGTGCTGCGGAAGGTGTTGCAATGCAAACAGGGACGCGAAGCGCAGACCACGTGACACACCCCGAAGCACGCATGAGGAACTCTGGCGCAATGCCTTTACCTATACCGTGCCACATGGTTTCGCAGTTTAGTATTATTCCGCGGAAACTTCCAGAATAATAAAAATGGCTTGAGGAGATCTCATGGCATACAGGTATACTCAAAAGTGTGATATCCTTGAGCGAAACATTGTACGGTCGACGCATTTTTACCGGTACGAAGGAACACGCGGGACATAACCTTGGGGGAAACTGAAGTGAGCATAGAAGGATGGGACGAAATTTGATATGGGTGTATATATTGGAAGGCAGAAAGAAAGAGGCATGAATGAAAGCGCGAACATTACAGCTAATCTTGCGTAGCCTTCATCGAGGAAACCTACGCGTTACTTCATCTTGACCAGTCAGGGCTACATTCTCAATAGCACGCGAGATGATCTATTATGTTAATAAATCATTCATAGGAAAAGCGCAACCCTAAACACACGCGGAACTCAAAAAAAAAAAAGAAATACTTTATTGTACACATACAGAAATAGTACACATGCAGAAATGGGCCTGTCTAAGTCTATAGATACGAAGACTTGTATGACTAGGCCTGGCAAAGCCGGTTACAGCGACCTGGTTATGTGCTCACAAAATAACATTTTTTTTGTCAATGAACAGACGAATAATTGACACAAATGCTTGTCCACAGGCAATAAATAAATAAAAAAAAAAGAACAGAGAAGGGACAGAGAGTATATATTACCTAAAGTAGTCCATACCCAAAGTAATTTCACAACTCAGAGAAGAATTTCTTCAGCTACTTTTTTGAAGTAACAGAAATAAAAATAATAACAATAACGAGAAACAACAAAATGATAACAGTAAACACCTTGAGTGTTTTCTCTTCTCGGAGGTTTTAACTGGAAGGGTCATAGTTATTCGGACCTGTCAGTTGTGATGCACGACAGCGCCCCGGGCGATCGCACACATGTGGCTGCATAATTTCGAATCAACAAAAGGAAAGGCATGAGGTCCATACAAACGCGGCCCGCTATTACATTCCGCCTCAGTCCTCCGAATGCACCACGTCGCGAATAACAACGGGGAGAGAAGGAGGAAACGTGCCCGGTACTTCACGCGCGGCACTCCGAGTGAAGAGCGAGAAAAAACATCCGGATTAAAGGCGGAGGGCAACAAAGATGGCGCGATATGGAGAGTCCGGCACACGGGTCACGTATTGCGTATTTTTTATGCACGGAGATACACACCAAATGGAGAAGCGTGGCCACATTGGCAGTGAATTGAACTTCCACAAGCTTCTCGAGGGTCCGGAATGCACGAATGGCGTCGCTCACAATCGCCGTCGTATATACAGCGCATATAGAGATTAGTTGCGCGCAGTGAAAGGTGTAGGACGTCGCTCAGCCGTCATGAGCTGGAGAGCAATAAGCACATCGAAACATAGCAACGGGTCGAAGGCGCATATGAGCCTACGGATGTCGATGTTATCACTATTTGTAACCTAACTACAACGTAACCTCGAGTTGCCCGCCGTGGTACAGCCTGTAGAGGCTATGGTGCTGCGCTGCTAAGCGGGAGGATGCGGGTTCGATTCCCCTCCATGGGGGCCACACTTCAACGGGTGCAAATGCAGGAACACCCGTGCATTTGGATTTAGGCGCACGTTAAAGAACCTTCAGGAGGTCAACAGTAATCTGTAGTTCCACACTACGGCGTACTTCATAATCGCATTGTGGTTGCTGCACTTAATATCCCAAAATTAAATCTAATAGACTCAAGCCCGCCTGTTAGCCAACTAGAGATCACCTCCGGTTAACCTTCCTGTCTTTCATTTCATTGTTTCATTTACTTCTCTATCTCTGTCGTTAACGTCAACGAACAGACAATCAAGTATAGGGGACGTTATTTGTAGTAATTATGATATAAGTGTGAAGAAAATTAAAGTGGACGAAAAGAAAACTTGCCGCCTGCAGGAACCGAACCTCGCCGTCATGGGTACCAGCGGCGCCGACTAACACCCACATGTTTAAATGCACAGATATACCCTATACGGGAGGACGACCGTCGCCGTAGCTCTATTGGTAAGAGCAACGGACGCGTTATTCAAAGGTTGCAGGTTCGGTCCCTGCCGGCGGCAAGTTATCTTTTCGTCCACTTTACTTTCTTATTTATACCATTATTGCTATAAATAACGTCCCCTATACTTTCATTGGCTTGATTGTCTGTTGGTTGTCATTAACGTTGTGTCTAACAAAGAAGACGAGCCCTTAAATTCCTCTTCTCTCTCGTGTGACACCCACGACTGCACGGCTGAAAAACACCGCCCCGTTCCTCCCTTCGTCTGCCTTTCCCTAATACACGTTCCCTGCTTAATATCTTCTCGCGGTCAGACCCCCGCAATACTCCTAATTAAATATCGATTTGCGACCTAAACCTTCGCCGTACTCGCTGCCAGACGTAACACCGCATGCGACGTCATCCGTGACGTCACGCACATAGGCTCTGCAGCATCTGTCGCCGTGTTTCGCTATACGCTTCATGATAAGCCCCTCTTTATTTTATTACGCGTTGTCTTTCTGAGTGAAGGATGTTAAAGTACGTCTGAAACAAAGTTAACTAGACTGTCCCCACTCTGGTAAAACTAGCCGATAAGCGAAGCAGAGATAATGGAATTTAACCGCGAGGAAGCCATAAGAAGGAGAAGGTTAATGTCTAAAATGAAAGAAAATGAAAATCGACGCCCTTTGTCTATTTCTTTTTTTTTTTTTCGAGAGCGGTTGGCGGAAGTATAACGTCTGCCAAATCCCTACATGCAGGCCGCATACATGTTCTCAGATGGGGAACGTATGCAAGTGACCACAAGGTTATGTGTTAAATATTGAACTTATTTATCGCGCTTCTACCGGAGTCCAGCCTCAGACGGGAATCGAATCTGCGATCTTGTGGTCATGAGACACTGACATTTGTTACCCACTCCTGCTTGGGCCCGAACAGTGCCTGCAGTATTTGTAAATAAATAAATAAATAAAAATTCGCGCCACCTGTGCACAGGTAGAGGGAATACTTGCACGCGAGGGGCAGATGCAATTGAGAAGTTTACGGGGATAACGTGGCCGCATCAAGCACAGGATCGGGTTAATTACATGGGAAAGGCATTTTCCCTGCAGTGGGCATAGTCAGGATGATGATGATGATGACATAGCGTGTAGGTTACCTGCCGGTACAGTTATTAGTGACATTACAGTGAAATACTACAAGCGATTTTTCGGATCATAAAATGGCCCCGTAAAGACTGGGCGATCAAGTTTCACAAGTGAGACGAGCATGCCAGTGAAGAGACGGAGCTTCGAAAGCGCTTCCTACTGCGGTACCAAGTGCGTGAGTTGTGATTTCGTTGGGATGTTACGCATATGACACTGAAAAGAGGGCAATCACAACCAGTAAGATAGGACAGATTTTAAGCTTGTAATAGTAATATCTGGGCTTTTACGTGCCAAAACCACGATATCATTATGAGGCACGCCGTAGTAGATGGCTCCGGAAATGTCGACCATCTGGTGTTCTTTAACGTGCATTGACATCGCGCAGTATGCACGGGCCTCTGGCATTTCGCCTCCACTGAAATTCGACCCCCGTGGCCGGGATCGACTTTAAGCTTATAGAATACAAGAAAAACTAAACATATCGCATAACACAGGCCATAAATATTCAATAAACAAACAACGTCAATAAAAAAAAAACACGAAAGACAGGCAGTTACAGCTTTTTGACAGATCAAGCCTAGAAACAACACGACTGTTGTTTTTATAGTGTGGCACTCCAAGATTACTAGTAAGTGTGATTACCAACTGCTGTGTGAAGATTTCGCTTTTGTCAACATTTACGTTGTGTGAACTCTCATGTTGCGTGATCACATTATAATATAGTACTGAGACTTGAGCATGAGAATACCAGTCCACGTGTTCGTTAATCAATATTTATTTTTTTACCACAACGAGAGTAAAAGTATACCACATAAGAGAATAGAAATTAAAAAGATAAAAGATGCAAAAAAAAAAAAAAACCCGAAAAAACGTGCCTTTACGCATCCACATTGCCAGTAGCGCTGTGGAAAGCTGAAGTGACGCCTTCGCGTATAAGGCATGCAATCGCGCATCTCGAGGCACGGATAAAATACGATAAAGAAAAAGAAGCCACCACATAACAAGGCACGATCAACGCATGCAAAAAGTGTAATCGTCTGCGTCGAGTCTAAATTAAGTTAGAGCCTCGGCGGGAGACAGGCTGCAAGAAGTAGAAACGATGCCGTAAATTGGGTGAGCTCCCTTCAGCAAGAACTTCAGCGTATTTAGGTTATTTTCTCACCTCTCTCTACTACAGTACAATGTACCGCGATACAAAAAAAAAGGAAAAGAAACCTAGATGAATTGTTCGACTCTGCAGAGCGGAGGTTGTACAGAGCCAGCAACTCGGGAAATTTAATTTCGCGCGGGCGCGCCCAATTTTGAGGAGCACACACTCGGGCTTCGCGAGAACTACAACGGAAGTGGGAATAGCCCCGCGTGTGCGGTGAATCAATCCGTACGCTACGAAATTTTCTTACCGAGAAATATATTGACTCTTGCATGTTACTTCCACGAGCTCGAAGAACCTCGACAAAGGCAACGTAATCCCGGCTGGCATGCCTTGTATTGGCATTCGCATAGTGTATAACTTCACCGCGACTTAAGCTCGATGCAATCTCCCATAATAGGCTTAACTCACTGGAAACGCCCCGTACTTACTTTTTTATTTACTTTATATCAACACTATGATGAAGAGATTAGAGTGAAATTCATGACAAAAGATTCAGCCGGCTCCATGCCGCGAAAACCGTCGGCACAGCGAAGTTGTAAGCGCCTGAGTGTATGTGATTGGCTGGCGAGATCACGTGGTGTCGTAAATTCGCCGCTAGAATTGAAATACGCGCGCTTACACTTGATTGGGCAAAGCGAGATCACGCGACCTGCGGGCTCGGGGAATGGCGTTTCAAGCGAACGCCTCACGTCACGTGATTTGCCGCCGGCGCAGATTCCGGCGGATGAAGACATCGTCGTTCACCCATGAGCGGCCGACGCCCACCACCGCAACCTGCAGCGGTGCAACCAACGCCTTCGGTTGCCGGCAAATCCGGCGCTCAATTGCCGCGTGCACAGTGAGATGATGGCGCTGGCGGAGCAAAAAGAGCCTCGCGACGTGGCTGATGATGATAACAAATTTTGCTCAGCCCTTTGTAAGAGGTTGGTAGCTTTCAACGACCGACTCGACTGGCGTGGCTTTGCAAAATAATACTGACTGCCACGCAGAATACCTAACCTCAATTCCGGTTCGAACGCTGATTTTTGTTCTTTGCATCCTTCGGGAAGTTTTCGCTGAAAACCAACGTCGCCGACGCTGCATTTGCTGCATCACGGGCTCTTTAAGGCTATCGCGTAAAGAAACTATCGCATTTGTCTGAGCTGCTGCTGTTAAAACGCCTAGACGGATAACACTGAACACACTTTACATTGTTAACGTACTTTACTCAGTTTTAATACGAAAAGCCGTTTTACTAATACTTTTTAACTCATATCATATAATAACTACAATAGAGTTAAAAAAAGGCTACAATTAACGTCCCCTATTACTTCCTTGGCTATAATCTCTGTTGGTTTTCATTAAGGTTGTGTTTAACAAAGAAAAAGGAGCCCTTAAACTCCCTTCTTTCGTTTTACTAATATGTTGCTTTATTGCGTTGTTCTGACATGCGTCGTTAGGTGAGATAGGTGCGTTTGATATCTTTGCATATTAAATGTATGTAGCTTTCATAACTGCAACATTTGCCTTCCAAACCGCAACGCAAACATGGCGGCATGCTGCTCTAAAAGCTCCTCGCGTCATTCAGAATTGATCGCCGAGCGAGAGAGGAACAGAACGAGCGAGCGAACAAAAAAGAGAGCACAGCGCACATGTGCACTCTGACGAGCGTGGGCGGGCACGACGCAGAGGCATCGGAATTCCTAGTGATCGATGAAACAGCTGTTTCACGGCCACGGGCTCGAAATCCGGTCTGAGTCTGTTGTAACCAGCCCTGCGTGCACTCAACAGCGATCATGCTGCAGCCGACAGCGCCAGCCACAGCACCTGGCGGTGAGACTGTCCGGAAATCTGGCCGTCCGAAGCGAAGGCAGCAGCAGTTGCAAGGCCGACTATCGCGAACGCGCAACTGCTGTTTCGACGCGCGCTCGGGTTTCCGACCGAGAGCGACATTTTTAACCTGACATTGCACCGCCGGCGTGTCACTCAAAAAAAGGGAAATTAAATGAAAAACAAAAGATAAGCCTATAAGGGCTGGAAATATCGTATCAAGGACACCGCTGTCTGTGACACGCGCGGCGTGCGAACAATTTCTGAGTCACGCTGGAACGATGCTGATCCGATCCCCGATCGAAAGAGAATGTGCTGGACGCGGGGCTGTGTCGGCGCTTAGGCAACATAGCGCGTGCTATCAATTACGCATTTATGTATATATGCAAACCGCATGTGTACAGCCGTGAGTAATATTATAGAGGATACGCAAAACTCGCATAAAGAAGAAAAAAGATTTTGCGTATGCATCTGCATACGGAAAATCTGCGTATTTGTTCGTGATGTTGCCTTTGTGCTTTTAATGCTAAAACTATCAACGCGAGCATTCGAACATCAGTTATTATTAATTGTAAATATCTTGTTCGGGATTCTAAGACTATTCGATTCTCTTGTGGCGCTATGAAGAGGCCGGAGTGGATGAAATTTACCAAACTTCAAAATTTTGCGCCAAAATTGTGTTTGTTTGGGTACAATAAACACTTTGACATATTTGTAAACTACTCGAAAAAAACATTAAGGCAGCTTCGCACTAGTGGTGCCAAACCTGAAGGAGGAGCGCAGCTGGTCGGCCTTCCTTGCTTCTATTTATTTTGTCTCCTTCGTTCTCTTTTTTCCCCCCCGTTGCTATACTATACTATACTCAAGGCTATGATATGCTTTTATTATCCCTCTTTCTATTTCTTTCTTTGTCTCTCTCTTTTTTCATTGTTGGGATAACTGTTGCCTTCTTTATTTTTAGTGGACCAGTGGTGAGTGGTGGGATTTACCCAATTTCTGTGGCACATACCCGTTCATGATGATGATAGTTTTCTGATTCGCGCCGCGCCGTGCGCACCCCTGTATATTGCGAACTACACACCGTTTGGGGACTATAGTCGGGAATGTACGGCAACGCGATCGAATAAATTTCAGGCGCACATGATGCGTGTGTCCCTCCGCAGTCCGCTTATTACGACGTTGTTTACGGCTTCGAGGCAGAGATAGAAACGAAATGATAAACAAGATGGGAGACAGTTCCGGTGAGTGGGGTCTTTGTCGGCGGACAGGTTTATTGGCGGCGTTATCTCGCCGTGACCTGTCCCAATCTGCCACACTCGGACAGCGATGAAAGGTGGGCGCCGCAAAAGTGTTTTACTTGACCAGCCGGCCCGGTTGCTGACGGTAATGGCCGCAAGGGTGCAGTACGAGATACAACAGGTAGAAGCAATGCATTGCCGAGACGCATCTCTCTGGGGCAGGTTGTTGCCGATAATTTTCAGGTATACAGGCTGCCTCAGCTAAAGTTAGCCAAGTTGTTCTTTTTAATATTTAGTTATCTTTCTCTACTTAGCCAAGTCATTGATGCACAAACATAACATCCCCCGAAATCCCATGATCTTGTCAAAATCCGTCCCCCTACTTTACGCACGAGCTCCCCAGGGACGGCGCAGGGAGCAGCTGAAGATTTCCGCCTGCCTGCCCCCCCCCCCCCCCCCCCCCCCCCCTAGGAACAAACACCTTCAAAACACAACGCATGAGTTCCCAGCCTCCCTGACCCCCTGAACGAACTCACTTGTCGTGGGTGCAACCCTCAGTAAAAAAAAAAAGAAAAAAGAAAAAAAAAGAAAAAAAAAGAAAACCTGGCGCCGCCCCTGGAGCTTTCAGTTCCGGAAATACAGATGTTTCGACAGTAGTGTAGCTTCGATTTACCTTACTGTTTTGCGTATTTGTAAGACGGAAACGCGCCATCCTTTCTATCTAGCATCTGTTATCGCCTAAAACAGCGACACGCAGAACACCTTTCAAAAAAAGGGGGGGGGGGGGGAGGGGGCGAAGTAGAAAAAAGAAACCTCCTTCACAGTAAGGCACGCACGCTTCTGATGAAAAACTTGAAAAAACGCATCGCATGCGCACGCCTCATGAAAACACAAAACAAAAACAAAGAGTTACAACCCTGTATCAATTTACAAGCCACGGTATCTCACGCAGCAGCCGATATCGCGTGACCAGCGGCGCTCAATCATTCGCAGACGCTGCTACCGTGCGCGCGCTAAAGAGTTTCACCGCACCACCAGCCCCGCGTCAACCGGGGCGATGAAGGCAATAAAGGCGGTCCAATTACGCAGCACCCTCCCTCAATCACCGAGACGGAATCAAAATCCGCGCCCATCCCGAACCATCACGCCATCGCAGGTGCGGCAGGACAGTATATCATACGCCCCGATACTCTCATCGACCTGTTATCGCGCACACGGGGGAAAGTAGACAGGTTTGCGTAGAATACGTTATTACACAGGGGTCAAAGTATAGATTACCTGCCGGGCTCGCACTGTGCGTCACGTGCGCTGACGTAAACCTCCCCGATTGGTTCGTTAGCGTGTACGGCAGGTTGTTTCAAATGCCTCACATGGAAACGGAACGCACGTTTCATATCCGTCGCGGTCGGACTTTACCTTACTGCGCAATCAGTCGACACAGCGATTCCCGCTTATGCGTCAACGTACACGATACAGTTTATAGAAACATCCCCAAAGCGGGGCCGGAAAATAGAATGCTTCAAAGTTAAAACGTATGTCGAACACGCAGAATAAGTGCGAGCTCACGCGCGGACCTCGGACCGCCGTATTCGGAGAGCGACAAGCGGATACAGCAACGAGACCAGAAAAACTCCCAGCGTGGGAAAATAAACAGTGGCTGCCGCGATGAGAGGCACAGGCGGGGAGGACGCGGGTTCGAGCTTATTTACGTATCTATGTAGGCCATACGGAACATCCGAATGCTGCGCGCAACACGATTCCTCACGCGTGGTTTCGCAACGCGGCTTTCCGATGCAGCCGCGAGCTACGAGGCTCAAAATGGAAGAAGGTGAGATGACGCTTCGCTGGAAAGCGACACCTCGTCTACTCGAATCACAGCAGGTTCAGACCAGATAGGAAAGAAAAAAATTCGTCGAGGCCGGAACATACCATCGCTGAAGCCCGTAGCGTGGAGTTCGGCTCGAGGTATCCGATGGGGGCTCTCCGAGGCAACGGCGAAACGCACCAATCCAAACACTCCCGCTTCCAGCGTAGCACTTGCGGCGTTCCAACAAGCTGCGGTTGCTACGGGCGCCAATCACGGTAGGTTAAGCACGAGCTATCCGTCTCTGCGTGGTCGTAGTCGAAGAACCGACCGTCGTTGAAAGCACACACACACACACGGGCAACGAAACCTCACAAACTCAGTTTCGCGCAGGTAAGTAAAACAAAAAGAAGCGAGTGGCTGCAGCAGACGCTCTTTCGTTCGCTTATCGTCTACTTTCGTCGCCGCAAAAGAGGCCCCCGTTCTCGAGCAGCTCTCGCTCTTTCTCGCACGTGAACGGCTGGCCTCGCCGTCGCAACGCTAAAAAACCAACCTGCCGCGGAGCCGTGGACAAAATAAGCCACCGCGCGCGCAGCAGCCACCACTACAGCGCGGCACAAACACCGGCTGTCGGTCGTCGTCACAGCGCCCGCGAGCGAAAGCAGTGAAAACGCGAAGCGCGCCACATGCGCGTGCGTTTCGCTCGCGCAAGAAGCAACAGACGAGCGGGCATGGTGGCGCCTACCCGCGACCGCACGGGGTAGCACGCAGCGTGCGAACAGCGCGACCGCACCGCCGTCCTGTGATGTTACGAAGAACCTGTCTTTGCGACCTCCGAGAATATGGACGAAGAAAAATGAATCGCTATTTGCTACACTGTTTACTGACTCGGGCCAGTTTCGGCTAGCAAGAAGCAATGGTTATCGCAGATTCTGTTTAACGAAACGTGTTCTTTGAATATTTTATTAGGTAACTCAAGTAGCTTGAAACAAATAACGTTACGGGCAATAGCGCAGCCAGAAATTTTTTCGGGGTGGGAAGGGGGGGGGGGGGGGGGCTCAACCATAACGTGTGTATGTTCATGCGTGCGTTTGTATGTGTGCGTGGACATAACAAATGAAAAACTGAAAATTTTCGTGTACTGTGGACTGTAGCTGAGGGCTTTTTTTTTTTTTTCTTCCCATAAACATATCGCCAAATGAGTGGTGTCAAGCATGTGGCGGCCATGACGTGTTTCCGGCATTTATTAATATTACGCAAATCTTGAAGCCTTTATTCTGCTTTTTGCAAGCGGCGGAAGCGATTGCAGGAGCCGGAAAGAAACAAGCGCGGTGTGAACATCAGCTGTAGCCGACGTTTAAACAGACAAACTAAAGCAATGCAGATCGTGTCCCTGATTTGTATTGCCACTTCGGAGCTCCGACGACGTAAAACTGTCATTTCGCAAACAAAAACACCACCTGCACGCAGATAAAACATTGAGCCAAGCCAAGCCACAAACTTTGGCCTCCGAGATGACAACACGAGTTGTAAATTTCGGAAGCCATGCAATGGTCGGAACACTTTGCGTTCAGTTCACAGATGGCGCAAGTGTACGAAACACCCGCACTGATGGAGCCCAGGCTTGGCCAAGCGGACGTGCAGGGGCGTAGCCAGGGGGGTGGGAGGTTCGAATTCCCCCCCCCCCCGAAAATTTTCAATTTTGCTTGCGTATATATACACGCACACATACAAATGCACGCACGAACATACATAAAGTATGGTTGAACCCCCCTCCCCCCGAAAAAAATTTCTGGCCCCCCGATATATAACAAAGTTTACTGTCCTCCTCTCCTTCCGAAACGAGTGAAATTCTCGCAATGGTAGTTATACAGAAAACTACGCAAGCAATAAGAATTTAATTGCTTCGGCGCCAGGTACGGTTACTGTTCAGCAGAGCAACCTTGTTTAAAGGGACATAAAGGAAAATATTAAGTTTGGTTAGACTGATTTTTACCTGCGTTGGAGTGTATCCCTGCTTTCTGCGCGCCAATAAACGAATTTTTTGCGTCGAGAACATCCGCCGAAAATCCCTGGTGCCGCAGCTCAATTTGAATCACCCGCGCCGAATGAAGGCCCTGACGTTTACACCTCGGCTGCCGATTTCTGTGAACTGGCGGGCGTCCAAGAGCCCCACGGCCGTAATGCGTAGTAAGTATTCTGCCTTACTGCACGTTTTTATTGTCAAAATATATGCAATTCACTTCTCATCATTCAGTAATCAGAATATATGATCTGACGTCATTTATTGAGGTACCCACAGAGCATGACAGAGGACGCCACTCAAATTTCTCCATTTCGTCGTTTTCCCGCTTACAAATGCTCTGTTCTCGCTAGGAATGGTGAAATGGCTATTACACAAGCCTAATCTTTCTATCTAGCTCATCTTAATATTTCCCATTAGTTTCCCTTCATTCGACAGATAAGGGGACAAAAATTAATAAATTGGAAGTCACAGTAAAGACAATTTGTGTGCAACACGATGACGCTCCAAAGCATAACAGGCTTTGTAACTAATAATGGCGAAAAATATCTTAGGAGACACTTATCGCGCAGGATTTCCCATTTATTTATCTGACACTTCTTTATCGGCGTTATTATCCATGATGAATGCACCGAACAGTCCATTCTCCGTGACGCCTTCCCCTTCGCATTAGGCATTCTCACAGACCCGGTCCAACAAGTGACCATAAGTTCGAGGGACTCTGTAAGCTATGTGTGCTTACTCGATGTTCTTTAACCCATGCGCAAATGCTCGGGTGCAAACGCTCGAGGTCATTTAGCAAGCTCTGCGCATTTTCTCCCGATACGCTAGCGCAGCAGCTTCGTCGTTTATTACTAGTTACAAAGTGCGAGTGCGCCAGCCAATATTTCGTTGCTGTCGCACCCGTGGTCTTAGAAGAGCATGTCCTGAGCGCGCCGGTGAGAGAAATGGAAACTTAGCGCGAAATGAAATCTATTGGGTTGACTCCTTGTGTGCCTTACTTTACCGCATTTGGTTCTCTCCTAATTTCTTTCCACAAAGCTTTCTATTTCGTCAGTGTTCTATATTCAGTAGTCCCTCTTGTTCATATCCGCCTTTGGAGCCTTACACGTTCGTCCATGAAACAACTCGCATAAGTTTCTGAATTGCCGACATTATCGTTATCACACCAATACCAAGTATATGTATTTCCACTGGGTAATGTTGTGACCGCAAGTGAGAACAAAAAAATCAAACCGATCGAAATAATTAATGCAGAATCAATTGGGCGTAGACAGGCTGATGATGAATTGGGCGTAAAGTTGAGGCGCACGCATCTCTTTGTGACTCGTGATGAAATGGTTGCATGAATTCTGCAATTATGCAAGTGAAGCTTAAATTATTTTGCATAGATTTGAGCCCATGTTAGGTTCAACGAAACAATATGAATAATTATGCGAGACGTTCTAAAGGACCGGTTTCGATTATTTACCAAAGTGCTTGAACGAGCTGAGTTGGCTGAATTCGTCGATAATTATATTGCGAGTTGTTCGACAACGACAAAATTATTATCGCTATTATTACGACGAAAACAGCATTGATGGTGATGATAAAGAAGAAGACGTTTGAGTTGAATATATATGTTCGCTTTTCTTTTGTTTAAATTATTTAATACTCCAAATACGTAAAATTTCATATGAGCAATTCTGGGCCCAGCCCCCAGTGGGGGGTACGAGCCATTTGAGAAGGAGCATCATCGTCATCATGTGTTAAGGGCACCCCTTTTCAGCTTCTTGATCTATGCTCCGAAATTTCACCGACTGATTCGAACCAATGATTATCGACCTACGTTTATTTATTCTTTAAAATGTGAATCAAGATATCCTAAATTAAGCATGAACGCTGTAAAACTTAAAGCTATGACAATTTACATTCGAACTTGTAAAAAGAAAGAACCGCCTATAGGCACGCGCGACCTCGGGCCCGCGAGGTCTTTGCCGCTTTAGTTACTCTGGATATTGCAAAAGCTTATGACAGTGTAGAACATGTTAAATTAATAAATTCACTTACATACGTAGGTCTACCACATTACTTCGTTGCATGGGTACACTCCTTTTTGAAAGACAGAAAGTTTTATTGCTCTCAATCTGGTATATCTTCTTTAAATTATAAACAAACTAGAGGTCTTCCCCAAGGATCGGTATTGTCTCCATTACTATTTAATATTTTATTAAGTACCATTCCTATTCAACAGGGCGTACAGGTATATGTATACGCCGACGATATTGCATTTTTTGCTACAGCTGCAGATATACATACATTCTATCAAAACTTACAGATGTATATGAACACTCTTGAAACGTGGTTGGAAGGCATTAATCTGTCCTTGAACATTAGAAAAAGCGCAATTGTAATTTTCCCGCTCAGCGTTCCCGTTCAAATTTCATTACTTTATCGCCAAGACGTTATCCCGCAGGTGGAATCGATTAAGTATTTAGGGGTTATTTATACTGAAAAACTTAATTGGGGTCCGCATATCGAAACTATGGCAGCTAAAGGAGCTCGTGCGGTAGGGATGCTTCGTAGGCTCAGCAATAAGCGGACAGGATTACGACGTGATGTGCTTCTTATGATTTATTGCATGTATATTCGCCCGATATTGGAGTTCGGCTGCGTCTTGTTTTCTGGGGCACCTGCCTACAAACTTCGGCCATTAGTTCTTCTAGAACGCGAATCACTACGTTTATGTCTTGGGCTTCCTAAATTTGTTGCGAATAATATTTTATACAAAGAAGCGCGCCTGCCTTCTCTTCTTACACGCTTTCACATCCTGACAGTACGTACCTTCCTAAAGATATATGCGTCACCCCTGAGGAGGTCGCAGTATGTTTTTATTAATCAGCCGATGTCATTTTTTAACCATCAGTGGTCTATATTACGGTGTCCACAAGTCATTTTCGCACAAAAACTCTTGGCAACATTACAAGTGAACCTTCGGGAAGTACTTGTGTCGAACAGATCTGTGCACCCAATTAAAATACAATTCGATGACATATTTCCTAAGAAATGCAAAGACTTACCTAATAGATACATAAAGGCCATTTTGGAAGAACATTTGTCAAAATTAGATACAAACATCGTAATAGCTACTGATGCTTCAGTTTGTGAAGAAAAGGCAGGAGTGGGAATTACATCATTATCTTTGGATTGGTCTTTCTCAATTCGTTTGCCTGATTTTACACCTATTTATCAAGCGGAATTACTTGCAATCATCCTAGCTTTACGTAAATTACCCTTATCTATAACAGAAGTAGTCATTTTAACAGACTGTCTGTCTGTTTGTTCTTCATTGACGGCACCTAACATGTCATGTACCTTAGAAGTATTTTATTCTCTTGTCCCAAGACATTTACGTTTTATTCGCTTGGTGTGGGTACCAGGTCACAAAGGTTTAACCCTCAATGAATGTGCGGACGCGCTTGCAGTTGCATCACGTGATGGTCCCGTCATTTCTATTTTACCGACGTTGTCCTTTGTCTCTTCGGCGCGATTTGAAAAGTTTGCCACGTCGGTTGACATTGGTAAATCTCCTTTGTCAACATCTGAATTCCTTCACCTTGACTTTTCGTGGAAAAATCGATGGTGCTCCAGCAGAAGGGCAGAAATATCTATCACCAGACTACGATGCCGAGTTCCCCCACTGAACTTTTACCTGCACAGGTCTGGTCTGTCTCAGACACATTTATGCCACCACTGCAACGAGAGTGAATCTCTGCACCATTTCTTTATAACGTGCAGATTGTACAAAAATCAAAGAAAAAGACTGCTAGAGGAACCCCTCCGAAGGATGGGATTAAATTTATCCCTTCCGATGGTTCTTTTCTTTGGGGCAATTGAATTGGGCCACAGCCACAGGAACGTTTTCGAAGCCGTATGCGATTTTCTACGGGAGACAAAGCGAATTGCTTATTAGGTTATTTAATTTCATTTTATTTTTCATTCATACTGACTTCAAAAAATATATATATATATTTTTTTCTAATGTTTTTCTAGCCTTGAATATTAGTGTGAGTTTTTCCTTACATATCCTTTTTACAAACATATTTGAAATGTAAAACAATTGTATCTCAAAAATAGGGTGCCGCCCGTTTCATGGCCGATCCCCCACAGTGGGTTGCGCCAGGTTGCCAAGGTCCAACCAACCAACCAACCGCGAGGATCGAGTACAGAAGAAGAAGAATTTTCTGGCTGCCGGCCGCTGCTTCCGAGTCCGCCGCGGTCGCGACAGAAAAAGAAGCCGCAGGTGAGGACTAGACATTGACCGGGAACAGCGGCGCAGCCAGGCGGCTGCAAGACAACGACGTCGCCTCGCCAACGAGAAAACCGGCGTCTGCACGACTCCTGGTTGGCAGCGAGGCGACTCGGGATACGTACGTCGCGAGTAGCACGGCGCGACGACGGCCAGGATGTTGCACAGCACTTCGTCGGGGACCGAGGTTCATTTCATGTGCAGTCACCAACGGCGCAAGTCACCATTCCACAGCCGTCGAAGTCTTGGACTTCGAAGGTCCGAGAACACAGCGACTTTCTGCGCACAGGATGTGGCCCCAGCAGCACCAGAAGTCGTCACCGCCGTCTCCGTCGTCGCTTCCATCCTGACTGGAACTGCACCGCCGAGAAGACCAGCTGGACTTTGGTCCTTCATGACCCGACTGTCCGTGGTGGGCATAACATCCAAAGCACCGCGGCCAGTCATCACGCCGGGCTTCTTCCGACCAACATGTGCACCCCTGTAGGGCCGGTGATGCCTTTTGGACTACATCCGACTTGGCAGGCCTTTGTATGTAACTGTACGACGTCAAGCCACACATGACTTCAAGACGGCCCCCTGCTTGACTGAGACGAAGTCCACAACATTGACTGGGCCGGTCCAGGACCGACTGCATCGTAAATAAATCGAGCTGTGGACTGCGATGGTCACTGTGATTTACTCCTCTGAATTCATGCTTGCAGCCGCCCTGGAATGACAATACGTTAAGGGGTGGTGCCACCAAATCTGTGGCTTGCGCGTTCTTCGCTGTAATCGTTTCCTATAGCTCCATGGTAGCATGATACACGCACCAAGATTCATGTATTCTCGCTAAATAATTTAATATCGCCTTTTTATGTGGACAACTTCGGTTTCTGGGCGCCGAGGTTGGGCAGTGACGTAGCAGTGTAGGGGGCTTGGTCACGTGACCGCACAAGGCTTTGACGCACTTAGCCAGGAAGCGATCGAAACTCGGCGAGTGATGTAGCAACCGATGCTTTGCCGGTACGTACGTTGCGAAGGTAGCGGAGGTCCGGAGGTCACTCTCTTCACTACAGCAGATCTGGTGTGACGTGAACTTTCGTTGCCCCTCCTATAGAGCTTCGTCAGAGTTGGCGCGCTAGCGATGGGTCTCGATCAAGAGAATGGGCATTTAGGTACACATTGGAAGTGAATTAAAATATATAAGCGTTTGCTGTGTCCGACCCTTCGTGTGTGGTATCCATGCCTACAGAGGAAACCCACAACAGGCTTGTTATAGCCTCGAAATTTGATGGCACCACCCTTTTAAATGAAGTTATGCCAATTCCTTGTGTAACGAAGGATATCTAGCAGTAGCTTATAAAATTCTTCCAAGCCAAGATGAACAGCAATACATCACATAACACGTACAATAAGTTATATAGGATTATATGCAGGGGTGTTAGTGCGATTAGTGAAAACTGCGCATGTTAACTAGCAAAGCGAACATAACGGTTGGTCGTGTAGTAATCTTCCGGCGATCTGTATCCGAATACTTGTATATGTCGATACTATATCAGCCCGTGTCGATTCAATGCGTGCACAATATCCCACTTCCTTTTCATTTAAAGGTGCAGCGCGCTGGGGAATAGGGTATTAGACTTGCGCAGATAGGAAAATAGCCCATATGGTGAGGAGGCGGCGGAAGGGAGCGATTACATCAGTGCCACGTTACAGCACGTCACGACCACATCAGCTCGCCAAGTTGCGTCAGTACGCTAATTGCGCTGTCGCGTACTGCCTATACGAGCATATGGAGTGGCCTTACTCTGTCTCGGCAGAGAACAACGATTCGCGATAGGTAGCGATGCACTGGAAGTGGTAAAGGAATGCGTCTACTTAGGGCAGGTGTAGTCACCGCAGATCCGAACCATGAGAATGAAGTAACTAGAAGAATAAGAATAGGGTGGAGTGCACTTGACAGGAGTTCCAAAATCATGAATGGTAATTTGCCAGTATTCCACATCAACTACCGTCAGAGTCAGAAACTACAACGACATGATAAGAAGAACGGGCGAAAATACCCAGCACCGCACTGCAAACTAAACAAACAAGAAGCCGTCATACTGCGTCTACCAGGGGCGTAGGCAAAATTTTTTTTTCCGGGAGGGGGGAAGGGGGCGGGGCACTTCCTTGAGCTGAAGTAAGGGCCGAGCAGGCAGGTGTGGTCGAGCGTCATTTTGAGCTCTGCGTGCTATGACAAAAAAAAAAAGCTAGAGATTTCGGGGGGAGGGGGGGGGGCACGGGCCCGGTGTGCCACCCCCTGGCTAGACCACTGGCGCAAACTTCAAGTGAGCCTCCAGCCTCCAGGACACTCTGCTACATGCACTGTATGCTGGAACATATGAACGAGGCCAGTAGCGCACAACCACTGAGCTGCCGCGGCGGCCGGTACATGTATAACGCGGAGGCGTCACTGACCACGTTATTGGTCTTGATCAGAAAACGTTTAAGTACGTTACTTGCCGTATTGGGAAGTGGTGGCGGACAGCCAAGCAACCGCAGCGACAGCGACATAGAATCGGAAACTATGAGAGATAAGATTCTTTAATGAAATGCCCGGAGACGGAAACTATGAAAATCGACGATAAAGTATTGTAAGAACAGAATGATGATATGCGAGTAAACAAAAGAGCAAAGATAAGAGAAAAAGTGTGGAAATGGAAAAGCGTGCAAAAACATTATTTCGCCAGAAAGCAGTTGCGGACGATTCCGTGTTAGATGGCCATCAACCCAAGGTTGACGGCGACCTGTGTGGCCCACTCCACGACCCTTGTCTGGACGACTGGGTCTGAGCTGGTCAACACGGCCTCCCACTGCTCGAGAGAGGGATCACGCATAATATCCGCCGCTGGCGGCGCCATGCTACATTCCCACAGTATATGGTCATAAACTTGCCACTGCCTGGCACCATTTGCATTGTGGCTTAATCTCCTCCGGGTATATTTTGCTCAACACGTATGGGTTGGGAAAAGATCGCGTCTGCAGTTTTCTCCAGACGCATTCCTGCGCCTTGGTCAACCGCTTGTGCGGGGGCGGATAAAGCCTCCGCTCTAGTTTATAATGATTGGTGATGTCGTGAAAGGACACCAGCCCATCTCTCGCGGACCTCCCCGGAACCGGCGGCTCACCTGCCCGGCTGACGAAACCTCGAGCATTCAGGTGAGCCGCCTCGTTCCCAGGGTTTCCAGAGTGTGCTGGTATCCAGACAATTTCTATTTCCCGAATTTCTCGCCCCGCGGCTCGATGCAGCAGTCGTGCGGCGGTGACCGATATTCTGCCCCTCGCCAGATTTCGAATGGCTGTTTTCGCATCACTGAGAATCAGGACATATTGAGAATTAGTTGTAGCTAGCGCTATTGCCGCTTCCTCAGCAGTTTCTGAGGAGCGGGTTTTGACTAATCCAGAGGCGACCAAGCGTCCCCGTCTGTCCACCACCACAATCGCAAATGCGTCCTTGTCCTTATATTCCGCGACGTCTGTATAGACTGCCGATTTGTACTCCCCCTATTGAACATGTAAAGCTCTGGCTCTTGCCTGCCTGCGTTCCTCATGGTGGATCGGATGCATGTTCTTGGGCGAAGGCTTTATGTACAAGGCCTTGTGTAATCCTCGCCACACCTGAGTTTTCATAGGCGTGCGCAGGGTTCCCCATTAGGGGGGGGGGGGGCAAGGTTCGTCGCAGCGCCCCCCCCCCACCCTACTAAGTCAATGTATGGGGCAGATTTTGCGTCCCCCCCCCCCCCCCTCTTGGGTGACTAGAAGGGTCAATGTACGGGGAAGATTTCGCGACCCCTCTTAGGTGATTGGGGGGGCGGCCGCCCCCCCCTGCCCCCCCCCCCTGTGCGCACGCCTATGTGTGTTTTAGTGTACCCAGCGGGAAGCTCAGCGCCAACACCAATCCTTTCCAATATATCCTGCCAGTTTCCGTTGTCGAAAGCCAAGCGTGCTGCATCACCAGGTGCGCCTCCCATAATTCTTCCAGGGTGTTGTGCACCCCTAATCTTAGTAGCCTGTCTGTTGACGCATTGTCAGGCAGCCCAAAGGCTGCCTTGTAAGCCTGCCTAATCATAGCCTCGACCTTGCCTTTTTCTGTGGTATCCAATTTCATATAAGGTGTCGCATAAGTAATCCTGCTGAGCACAAACGCCTGCACCAGCTTACAGAGACTCTTTTCTTTTATCCCGCTCTTACGGTTAGCGATTCGCCTGATTAGCCTCACGGTAGCGTTGACCGTGTTCTTAAGCTTTTCAAGGGCCACCGTATTCTTCCTGTTAGTCTGTAAATATAGGCCCAGATCGTTTGGGCTTCGGCGACCGGTATACCCCCAACTTTTACCTCCAGCGGTGGTGGCGGAATATAGTGGCCCTCAATGTTTTTCCCGAACCACAAAGAGCTCGGACTTGGGCTGAGAGCATAAGAGTCCCGCATCACCTGCGAGCTCTTCGACAATATTCACTGCCTGTAGTAGTGCCGGTATAGTGCTTCCTCCAACTGCGCGTCGCTACCCCTGGTGACCCATAGAGTAATATCATCCACATAAAATAAACCGTCTGTATAATGTGCTATGAATGTGTTTCTATGTGCCACCCAAATTCGCATTGACAATGATAATTACACCAGCCAATATCTTTTGGATGATACACTAGATCGATCCACGACCCGCATCCTAGAGTGCATGGAACTTAGTTGTTACAATCAATCAATCAATCAATCAATCAATCAATCAATCAATCAATCAATCAATCAATCAATCAATCAATCAATCAATCAATCAATCAATCAATCAATCAATGTGCATTTCACGAGAAAAATCTGGATGGTCTTCAGGGCTTTAAGGTGTCCTATCCAGCATGACTGGGTCCCTGAAGGCTTACACTGGCAGCATACGACGGTCACAGCACAAATACGCACATCAGATCGTAATTACAGTGTGTGAGTAATAACAGCGTAGTCGACGTGACCGAGCTTGCAACGCACACGCGGAATGACGCGGCGCACTTGCACTGTTGAGGTCGCTAGCTCCTTGCTACTGTACCAACTTGTTGAGAGAAAAAAAAGTAAATACGTAATGGAAGCAAGCAAAACATTCAGTGCAGTATTTTTTTTTTTCTCGTTGGATGCGGGCGGCGTCTCAGTGGTGCGAAAGTCGAGCTTATTTTCAATATCCCGCGCGTGTGAAGCGTGCTCTACACGTCGCTTTTCCGTCTCGCCACGCGCTTGACTTGTGGCGCTTCGAAGGTCATTAAAGCCGAGCGTTTTCCCGGCCTCTCATATAGGTGCTTTAACCTGACGCTACTTCAAAAGAAGAACTCCGCATGGCGAGGGGCAACGGCGCGGAAAATGTACGAGTCGGCCAGCTAAGCCTACTTTTCGGAAACTCGTCCCGAAACTAGCGGCACGTGAAACCAGTTACCCGCTCCGCGCTTCTTTTATGTTTCGGGCTTTCCTGAAGTTCTTACTCATCTTAAATCCCTCAGCGAACGACGTCTTCTCGGGTCGTCTTTGTGCGCCACAGGGCGCTTGACCTTGGACCTTGAGAAAGAGTCTCCATCTTTTCTTCTACCGTTTCTTATTTTCCCGTCTTCACTCCACCTGCTTCACACCTCAGACCTACAGGACAAGCCTCTTTTCTGTCCGGCGACTCGTACAAGCCCGTTTACAAGTGCGAAAGCGTTTCAAGCGTGTTCAACGTTATCGTGAACATTTGAATGAGACTTGTATCTAATTGTACAGTGACATCGGGGTCGTCTGGCTATCTTGTCACGGCGTGAAAATTGCGCTCATTCTTCGCCATTTCTATCGCGTTTCGTCATGGCTTCATGCCGAGATGTCCTCGCTTAGAGCTCACTTCTGTTTTCGTTTTCCATGTTTACTCTTGGGGAGAGTGTGTCTGTGTGTGTGTGGGGGGGGGGGGGGGGGTAAGGGAGTGACTCACACTACTCCAGTATGAAACTGCACGTGAGTTAATGCAAACCGAAGAGGTCGGAGAGTTGGGGGAAAGTCGGTACTGGCTGACATGAGCGCTTTAGCGCTCGTCCCCTTGGTGTCTTCACCTGCATGGTCCGTCGTCGTTTTGCGCGCTATTTCGTTATGTCTCATGTAATGCAAACCGCATCTGCATATTAATAATATAAGTTCATACAG
Source organism: Rhipicephalus sanguineus (assembly GCF_013339695.2). NCBI lineage: Eukaryota > Metazoa > Arthropoda > Arachnida > Ixodida > Ixodidae > Rhipicephalus > Rhipicephalus sanguineus. Next base: position 16,993,748 of record NC_051184.2, read on the forward strand.
CATAGTAGAGCTTCGCTTATGCGGGACGGCTGGATGCCGCAGCCTCGGATAAATGGTTGTCTCGCCGGTCACTGAATGAAGTATATACATATTTCATCTCCAACCAACCGCTGAATTCAAGACCTCCATAAGACAAAAGCGGTTTTGTCCATACTATGTGGCTCGCTATGTGCTCAACTTTCAGGGAGAAAGAACAGTGCGAACGCAGACAAGTGAAAGCATTCCTACGTGGCGCGCGGATAAATAAATCTAAGGTGTGGATATATTCAGTATTTTGTGTTTGTGAAAAGAAAGACAGAGCAAGACTGTAAAGCACTCTGCATAGAGCATAAACTGATCTATATAAACACACGGGTTAGGTGGAACAGCAAGCGGCACGTTTTTAGACCATATTGCCACGAATTAACACTTTCACTGATGCACTAAACTCATCGTCTTCAGTCTATTTAATGCCCACTGCAGGACCAAGGCCTCTACCGGTGATCTCCTATCCTGTGGGAGCTGGTTTGATTTTATGCCTGCGAACTTCCTGATTTCGTCACTCCGCCTAACCCACTGCTGTCCTCGGCTACGTCTCCCATCCCTTCGAATCCATTCCGTCGCTCTAAATTACCAACGGTTCTGTGTTCTTCGCATTAGGTGACCCGCCCAGGCCGACTTATTTACATCATAGGGGCCCTGCAACACTTTTTCAGCATGGTTGGAAAACGCTGCCGATCGGTAGTCGAGGCTCCTGAGAACACGCGAGCCAAAAATTATAGCGCAGCACTCGGCCTTGAATTTACAATCAATTCTCAAAGTCAGCTATAAATCATTCCCTCTTCTCTCGACAAATGATACCGTATACCCAAATGACCGCGACATATACCCAAGTTCACCGCCATTGGCTGATTTGAGCATCGTGAGCTGCATGTTACCGAGGCCGCCGCGGGAAGCCGCTACGTGCCCGCGCCAGCTCGCGATCACTCTGAAAGTAAGACGCGCGTTCGAAGAAAAAAAAAAAACGAAAAAGTTCTCAAGGTCATGTCGCGCACGTGACGTAACTTCTTTCCCCTGTGCCATCCCTCCCTTCTTAGCTTCCAGCGCACTCTTCGGGACGAGAGAAGCGAGAAAGCAATCACAGCGACAAATCTCTTTAACTCCACTCGTACCTGACGGATTCAAAAATTTTTGCTGCGGTCAGTTCGTAAGGCAATAAACTCCTTTAATGAGCTCATTCGATGGTTACTTGGAAAAGTGTTGCGGGGCCCCTTAAAGTCAGTCAGAATGTCGACTGCCCCATTTTGTTCTCTAATCAACTCCTCTCTCTTCCTGTCTCTTACTGTTATGCCGATCCTTCTTCGTTTCGTCGCTCGTTGCGTAGTTCTGAACTAGTTCTCGAGTTTCCCAAACAATGGCAGAAAATCTACCGCTGTCCCTGAAGCGGAAAGCGTAGGACAATTGTGCACTGCCAGTGCTAATGTGGAGGATAACAAACTTCGCGTGCGCTGCCTCTTTACTTATTTTGCTTAGAACTTATTTCGAACCACCTACTCAAAAGTACAAGATGCGATTCTCCTGATTCTGTCCACGGAGGGTAACCGTTCGTATGCTTAGTTTTATCATTTATGCGCATCTTGATCACTGAACGAGGAGTAAGCACTCCAGTCGCTCTTGTCGCCTGTGTATCTATGGACAGCTTCCACAATGTATAATGTCACAAAAAAACTCACAGGCTCCCTTATGCATTCACCTAAGACGACACCTAGACGAATTCCATCTTTTTCTTGTCAGTCGATGTATTGATCCTGCCCCGCCATTCTTCGAAAGCTACCTGCACCTAACGTGGCTTTGCACTGCCCCCAAGATCGGAGGCACCTCACCTCGTTCTGCACTGCCTCCATGATCGGCCCACCTTTGACCAAGGTACGATGTCATGTGATGACGTCATCATGTGACGTTACGTGACAATGACGTCACAAATTTTGGCTATCTGTGACGTCATGATCACGACATATGGTGACGTCATCACGCGATCATTTTTTGCATCACTCGTCCCCGCCGCCGCTGGACGACGCCGACGGTCAATTTTCGCGTTTGATGAGGCATCTAAGGCTTTCGCCTTAAAAATGGTCCTCTCATCATTTCGTCGCACGCCTGCAATCCAGATGCGCCCTCTGTCCATCTCGGTTGAGCCGTGCGCCTTGGCTGCAGAACGTGTCGTGTGCAACGCGCCAGCAGATAGCCGCGTTAAGGCACACGCGACACAATTGCGCATAGCGCACTGGAGGTTCCGAAGACATCCGTAACGGCGCCGCCAACACACACTCCGAGCATACTCCGCTTTCCGAGTGGTGTGGTCGTCTGCGCATCATGAAGAGCATCGTCTACACAGTTGGCGCCGCACTTTGCTCGCGGATGCAGTTTTTATCGTCCGCTGAGCGCGTGGAACCGTCTCGGGCGCTCGCGCTTTCTGCGAGAACGTGCGTCTAGCGACGCCATTACGGATGTCTTCGGAGTGTATGCGCGAGAAGAGCAGGCGATCTATATATCCGCGAGAGCGCAGAGAGCAGACGACGACGCCTGGCAGACGATACACATCCGCAACCGCCACCTCGCGAGCAGAGAACACGACGCCGCATCCAAAAGCCGTCAAAAGCAGCGAAGCAAACATTTTGGCGCAAGATGATACGGGCTGGTACCTGCCTCCGGGCGACGACGCCCCGAAATTTTTTTGGTCGCGCATACCTGCCGCGTAGCCGGAGGGGCGGGCGGCCAAGCCGGGCCCCGTTGCAGCTATTCGGACGCGAAAGCGCGTGCGCTGCATCACCGGGAGCCATACTTTTTTTTTTTGCCCGAGGTTCCAGAGCGCCGGGCACGTAACTTGGCGACGATACATCGGGGTCACGGGCGGCCCGCCGCCTGCGCGTGACGTCACCGTTGACGCACGCGCAACATTGAAACTCCGCAAATCCGCTTGCCCGACCGGAAAGCGGTGCGAAAAAGTGAGTAGCCTCTCCGAATGTTTTCGTTTCTTAGAATGCGAGGCTCATACATAACGTAATCTCTAACGAGCGATCGACAACTTATAATCAGTTTATATATTTTTCCTAATACGTCGAGTAATATTTGTTTTTCGATCGGTAAACGTGGATGGCAATTACATTATACAGTGCGACAATCTTTGAGCCGTGATATCCTGAAAGAATTGGTAGGACTCGTTTGAGAATTCCCATCCCAATATAATTGGTACAGAGTGCGAATCCCAATCAACGACCACTAGGTAGTGGTAGTATTAGTGGTAGTAGTAGTCGAAGTATCTTTATTTAATTTCTTGCAACGGTATACATAGGAAAAAGGAACAAAAGTAAAAGGTCGCTCATCTACGGCTCATTGTAGCACTGCAAAATAATAATAATAATAATAATAATAATAATAATAATAATAATAATAATAATAATAATAATAATAATAATAATAATAATAATAATAATAATAATAATAATAATAAATAAATAAATAAATAAAGAACCTACTACCTAAGCCCTTTTCCCACAGAAAGAAGAGAGAGAGTGGTGCGTGCGTGCGCGCGTGTTCATCAATTTACGACGCTGGATGCATTGCACAGCTGCATCGCTTCCGCATTCCAATCGCTTCCCATAGGAAATTCTGCTCGTCTTCACAACCAAAGTCACGAAACTAATTAATTTCGTGAATTGAAGTTCCACTGCTTTTGTCTCCGCGTTTACATCTCTTTCTCTGCATTTTCAATACTTTGGACAACTCGAAAAGAGAATAAAAATTTATATGTAGAATAGCATTTTGTATTCGAATAAAAGAAATTCACCAAAGGACACTTCTAACACAGAGAGGCTGTTGTAAACAAGAAAACAAGTACGATACATTATTGATATCTAATCACTGCGCTCCCGTCGTGGTTGATCATTTTTTCGTGCTCACATCGTTCACGGAGCTGCGCCATTTAGATAAGCCCGATACGTAATCATTACGTTGTGAGACGCGGCCATTTGAACGTGCAGCGATCGGCCGGGTTCATGAACATTCCCGCGGCACAGCCGAAAGCCGTGGCAAAGGCCTTTCCGCTGACGGCGGCGTCGTTGCAGACGCTGCGTTCGGGTCGCAGGAGCCGCTCGCAGCGGGAGTGACACGCCGTCAGGAAAAACAGCTGGTCGGTCGTGAACTCGGGCAGGTCCGTGAGGCGCACGTCCTCTCCGCGACTCAGGAGCTTCGCGAAGGCGTCGTGCGCGATCTCGAGCGCAGCCGCGTCCAAGAACGAGACGTCGGCGGCCTCGCTGCTACTGCAGGGACCCTCCCGCTCAAGCGCGGACGCCTCGCCGAACGTAGAGATTCGTGAGGACGTCGCGAGAGGCGGCTCACTCTGAGCTATCGGTCCAGAAGGCGGACCGCCGTCTTCCGTAAACCGGCGCGCGCTCTCAGACCTTAGAAGCAGAGACCACGCTTCTGGTTGCGAGGATTGAGCCAGCAGTCGCGCAGAACGCCCTGACGTCACGTCCGGACGGGCTCCTCTTCTAACTCTCTGCAGAGACGCCCAGGCCTCTGATCGAACCGTCGACTTGCAAACGTCTGCAAGCGTCTTATTCACCAACGCTCGCTTCGTGGTCGACGTGATTACTCCAGCATCGCCGGTGGCGAAACGCTGTACCCGACGCGACCTCACGGGCGCGAAGGATGCGCCAACTTTCGACGTCCGGTTGAACGGCGGCGTCGAAGAGAACGCTGACGCTGCGGACAAAGGACCTTCCTGGCGCACTCTGCGCGCTGGCGGCAGTCCGAACGAGATGGATTTCACGGTGACGAGCGTTTTTATGTTCGAGCCATTCGGCACATCCGCCTCGGCAAGGAGAGGCGCGTTCCTCTTGAATCGGTCGACGGCGAGGCTAGACGTCGCTGGTGCTACACTTCGGGAAGACCAGAAGGGAGGCGCGTAGTCCGCGGCCGAGGCCAGCGCCCGGGCGTACAAGTAGCCCAGGCCGCCGTACAGGACGGAGTTCTGCGCGCGCCCGTAGAAGAATGGCGGCTGCAGACACGCCGGGCTCAGAACGACGGCGTTGGCGGCGGGGTCGTACTGGACGAGGCTTTCCGACCAAATACGACGAAGCCTGCGAATACGGTTCAGAAAATCTCGGTTTCGTTAACATTGTAATAAAACTGAGCACTTGTCAAAATGAGCACGAGCAAAAGAAAAGAAAACTATTTAATGTGACGTTTCGAAACCCGTACGGGTTTCTTGTTAACGATGGAGCGAATGTACAAAAAATCACAGCATATCCACGGAGTGAATGATGATGAGTGGGCGAAGCTGCGGAGGTTCATCGGTAAACCGTGAATCTTCCGTGAATTCTGCCCAGTACATCATCACCGACGTGAGATCGGGCGCGTTTATACTAAAGGTTCGATGAGAGTTATGACGACTTGCAGCTCACTTTAATTTTACATGTACGCTGTGAATTTTCATTGTTTAGAAAACCATTGCTTTAGAAAACATCTGGCGTCTTTCGTTAAGCAGCTGGCGTCTTTTCGTTTTGCTTTAGAAACATCTGGCGTTCTTTCGTTTTGCTTTTAGAAAACATCTGGCGTCTTTCGTTGGTTTATTTCATCAATCAACGGCGTTTTGAACAAAATTTTTATTGTTTAATCACGCACAGGAGAAATCTCACCAGGCACTACCTTGGAGGTAAACAATGGCTGCTAATGGGAATGAGAGACAGAAGAAGTCGGCTTTTAGCTAACACTTACACTTCTACTTCTACTAACGTTTCCTACTGGAACATGCCAATGGCTGCTAATGGGGAATGAGAGACAGAAGAATTCGGCTTTTAGTTAACGCGCACGCTGCGAATTTTTTATTGTCCAACAACGCACAGGAAAAATCTCCCACCGGCACCACCTTGGAGGTCAAGATCTGGTACTAGCGTTACGACTGGTTACGCACTACGACTGCTGCGACTACGAGGGACGAGCGGGTGCCGCTTTAAGGAGCTTCGATCCTAAAAAGCCATCCTTATGTAATGGTTAGACTGCCTAACTATAGTGTAGTGGTTAGAGTGTTATGTAGTGGTTAGACTCCTTACTGTTATTTATAGGGGTTATAGACTGTCAGGCAGTCCAACTATACTACATAAGGTCGGCTTTTGTACATTCAACCCGCACGGGTTTCGAAACGTCAGATTAAACAGTTTTCTTTTATTTTTCTCTTGATTTTGGCGAGTGCTCAGTTTATTTAACATGTCCGCTCCTTGCTATACGATATTTCGTCGGACCCTTGAATAGGCTTCCTTAACACCAACGCCGCTTTCGCGCCGATAGTTTTCACCCTTCTCAACGCAAGCCTCACTGGTCTTACCTTCAGAGCGCGTGAACACAGAGTCGAAGACACTAAAAAGAATCCACAGCATCTCACGAAGTGAATCATGACGAGTGAGCGAAGCACTGGGCATCGTTCTTACCGTAAATCACGCGTGACATCGTGGAGATGCGTGGATCAAACCACAGGCGATCACACACTTAGCAGCTGTGTCCCGAAGCTCCGGTCGGAGGAAAATCACGCTTGAACCATGCATCAGGCGCCTCCCATCTCCGGTAGGCAACGTTTCTGGCGTTTAGCCGCCGCTTCCCGAGCTCTCGCCCCCGGGTTAGCAGCTTGTTGTCGGCGTAGACATTGAGCCGCCGCTTGCCGCGCCTTCAACTCCGGGTTGGCGTTGCCGTTGAGCCGCTGCTTCCCAAGCTCTCAAATCCGGCTCTGCTTGGCGTTTTTGCCGTTTTGCCGCCGATTGCTTCGCCTTCATCTCCGGGGTGGCTTGTTGTCGGCGTCGGCGTTGCCTTTCGCGGGCGAGAGCGCGTTCACGTTCGCTTTCATCCATGGCAGAAAGAGAATGTGTGGTCTGGAACGCACTTATGTATACGCATTTGCACCGCAGCGCCCTCTCGTGTATTTTCACTGCAGCGTACATTGTGCTGCCATATGCTTTGATTGATGGGCGCCTAAATGTCGGGTATGTGCCGTGACGGACAACGTGGACATACGGACAAGCCTAGACCCTAAGGTTCTTCGCCCCTAAAACAAACGGCCGAAAGAAGGTTTTTCAACTGTGTCCTAAAGTGCTACTTTGTATACAGGACTAATAAAATAAAACTTTCAAATGCACTTTCGAAATATCTCGTATAAAAAATTGAAGCAGGAGCTCCCTACTTCAGGTAGTGCATTAGCGTTACTTGTAATTCCATTATTCACAAACATGCATGGTAACATCACATGGAACATTAGCCATCCTCTAGCGAACATGAGGCAACAAATGCGTGCGCGCGTATTTAGACTTTGTGGAGGAAAACCAACATACTTCAAGATGGACAACTATGCTACTTGGTATGCGTTCGTCCTCACAACTTACTAGGCGCAACAAAACATTGAACACAAGAAGGCGCCTTGTAATGCTGTATTTTGCGTCCCGCCTCATTCGGCGAAAAATCCGGCATGATATGAAACGGTACAAAAACAGTAAAAACCTAAAAATACCGTGGCTCGAGGTGCGCGGACTGCGCGCTCGCGTGAACAAAAGCGCCGCCTTTCGTTTTCGGCTTCAGATGTCTTAAGTGCGTAAGGGACTCCGGCAATTTGTTGCGCTGTTAAAAAAGTTTTGATATGACGACGAACAAACCTTTGCAAGAGGACGTGCTTGAGCGGGCTCTGCCAGTCGAGGGTGTATCGCAGGGCCGAGTGCCATCGCTCGAAGTAGAGCGACCCGTCGACGGGCACGTTGGCGTAGAATGTCCAGAAGATGAGCCACTCGTGGTCGTCCCGGTCTCCCATCGAGTCCCTGGTGGCGGCAGCCGAGCCGTCTCGAGACTCGCCCCACACCACGGTGGTCGCGGCGTTCACGTGACTCACGATGGCCGCACTCAGCTTCGGCGGCTCGATCCACGCGGCGCCACTTGCCTGAAAGAACGGATAAGCCCATTTCAAGAAAGCGTAGATCATCCTCATCAGCAGAAGCAGGAGCAGCAGCCTGACTTGCGCCCACTGCAGGGCAAAGGCATCTCCCATGTTTAGCCAATCTGCCCGGTCCTGTACTTGCAGCGGGACCACGTTATCTCCGCAAACTTCTTAGTCTTATCTGCCCGCCTAACTTTCTGCCTCCCCCATCGCACCCTTGCCTTCTCTTGGAATCCAGTCTGTTACTCTTAATGACCAGCGGTCCCCGTGTCCATTTCTTCTTCTCGATTTCGACTAAGATGTCCTTAACACCCCTTTGTTCCCTGACCCACTGTGCTCTCTTCTTGAAGGTTACGCCTATTATTCTCCTTTGCATGGCTCGCGGCGTCGTCCTCAATCTAAGTCGACCCTCTTCGTAAGCCTCCAGGTTTCTGCTCCGTAGGTAAGTACCGGTAAGATGCAGCTGTTATATACCTTTCTCTTGAGGGATAGTGGTAAACTATCATTCATAATTTGAGAATGCCTGCCAAATGCGTTCCACCCAACTCTTCTAGTTACTTCAGTCTCATGGTTAGGCCCCGCAGTCACTACCTGTCCCAAGTAGACGTATTCCGTTAGCACTGCCGGCGCCTCGCTACCTATCGCAAAGCGCAGTTCGCTCCCGAGACTATTGAGCATTATAATGTTCTATGGTCTCGGAATTATAATGCTCAAACTAAAGTATAATTTAGTTCTCGCATACTAATTTTCAGACCTACCGTTCTTCTTTCCTTGTCCAATTGAGTCATCATGATTTGCAATTCGTCCCCTGAGTTACACATCAAGCCCATCATCATGAAGCCCATTTCAAGAGGAAATAATTATGGACAGGTAAAGAAAAGGTGACGCCATTTTCTTCATTCCTAAGAGCCGGTGAGCGACCGAACGCACTTTCTGCACGGCGGCATCTTTGATGACACCGAGCATCTCGTAGAGCCTCTCCCGTTCCTCGGCACTGCGCAGTTCCTTGTCGTGCTGGGCCAGGGCGTAGCCGAACACCGTCTCCACGTGCTGACTGCACAGTTGCTCCAGAAGACCCGACGTGTAGCGGTCGTTCCTGCAGTCATCAATACGTGTCCACTGGAACAACACGAAACTCAGCTTACCCTGATGCGCGACGTGCCAGTTTTGTAGCATTTCTCGCAGGTGCTCAAGAATAAGCGCACGCTCTTGCAGTCATTTCCGTCACGGAAATTACTTCAAGAGCAGCTGTCTTGACGTCATTTCCGTGACGAAAATAACGTTAAGAGAGCTTTGTCTTTGTATACACGCATAAAACACCTTCCTGTCAATAACCTCCCATGTCTCTTACTTAAGGACGTGCGCCATCCTGGAGAGTATCAGTGGACCGAAGAGCTGCGCGATGGACCACTCGACGTCCACTAGCATCTCGCGATCGTTGTGCTCGGCGAAGAGCAGCTCCATCGTTTTCAGAAGTCGCGCGTCGGAGACGTACAGCGAGTCCCGTTCTGCAGTGACCGGCGGATGCAGCTGGAACGCCTTCTGTAGAGCCAACGACCACAGCTGCGGCGACAGCGACTCACCAATCGTCGACATCTTGGAGAGCGGAATGACCACAGGCTTCGGAGCGTCCTGCGTCTGCGGTGGTAATATCAAGGACTCGTACAGTCGCGGTATATACATATGCATCGTGTTAAGCTTTCGACAAATCGTTCATTGATTTTTGCATTTGATTTGCTGACCCGCCACGGTGGTCTAGTGGCTGCGGTGCTCGACTATACTGACCCGAAGGTCGCGGAATCGAATCCCGGTGGCGGCGGCCGCATTTCGATGTTGGCGAAATGAGGCCCGTCTGCTTAGATTTACGTGCACGTAAAATACCACAGGGCGCTCAAAATTTGTGAAGCCCTCCACTACGGCGTCCCTCATAATCATATCGTGCTTTTGGGGTGTAAAAATCCAACAGTCATTATCATCATCAGCCTGACTACGTCCACTGCAGGGCGAAGGCCACTCCCACGTTCCGCCAATCAACCCGGTCCTGTGCTTGCCGCTGCCACGTCATACCTGAAAACTTAATACCATCTGCCCACCTGACTATCTGTCTCCCCCTCGCGCGTGTGCCTTCTCTTAAAATCCAGTCAGTTACTCTTAATGACCAGCGGTTACCTTGCCTACGCGCTACATGCCCTGCACATGTCCATTGCTTCTTGATTTCGACTAAGATGTCCTCTTAACACCAGTTTGTTCCCTGACCCACCGTGCTCTCTTCTTGTCCCTTATGGTTACACCAACATCAACACTCATCCATTCCAACAATCATTATTATTTTATTTGTTACGTACACTGCATTAAGCGGGACGGGTAACGCGAATGGGTAAATGCGATCAGTTTTACAGTGCATCTATTTACCGTTTCAGGAAAGCTTTGCTTCACATTGATTCCGAAATGTACATTACATTTGTATACTTCCATATTGCTAGCGAACACGCACAAAGGACGACATAGAGACAGGACAACCGCTAGACCTCAACTGATTTTTAATCGACATGAAGGGCACAATATATTCATTTGCGCACACGCAGGCGCTACGTCACAGACAAAGTTTTTTTCCCAAAAGAAAAATAAAAAAGAGAAATTCTCCGCCGCCTATCGGTACCGCCAGTTCGCACGTGGTTTCTTTTTACACACATAGTCTAATTATTTTTTCGACAACGCGATGGACGGTGTGCTGACACATGTGTCAGCCGCCCTGTGAATTTCGACAGCCTCTACTATTTCCCTCTTTCTCTGTTCCCCGCCAACGTACATCACAGAAGTGGCGTCATATGCTGGGGTACAACCCTCGCACTTCTTGCAGTGCATCGCCAATAAACCACTCCCTGCAAGCGATCGAACAGCCAGCCGTACGATGCTCCCTGAGCCTTTCATTGACGCATCTGCCCGTCTGGCCAATATACACCTTCCCGCAAGCAAGTGGAAGTGTGTACACGACTCCTGTCCTACAAGCTGTGAACTTTGATTGGTGTTTCTTAGCACACCGCGGCTTCTTAGGTTCCGTCACAGCGGAACAGAGCCGCGCCAGCTGTATACAAGGAGCCGTGAACAGGACGCCAAGACCGCAATTTCGCGCCACTTTTTTGAGCCGGTGGGAAACGCCGTGAATGTACGGGATTGAAACCCGTAGCATGCGTTTGTCCGAGTCCACCTTGGCCGCTTTTTCTCTAAAGCTAGCTCTGAGCTCCCTCGTGAACGCTTCAGCAACCGACATCACGGTTTCACGAGGGTAGTCCGTCTTATGAAGACGTGCAAGTTGTCCACTCAAACTTGCCTGAACATTGTGCGGACAGGACTTCTGCAGGGCTGCACGCAGGCTGTTCATCACCGTTCCCCGCTTAACCAGCTTCAAATGGGCTGATGCATAATTAAGAACCTCCCTTTTGGAACGTGGCTTGTACATCCAGCATATGCGCACGCCCGAGAAGCAGATGGACAATTCTAAAAACTGAATAGTGCCATTCACAGGCATTTCATGAGTGAAACGGAGCCCCCCCGCACACGCCTTAAAAATATCTAAAATGCTAAAAACAGAGCTTTCACTATTCCGTAAGTTGTCAAGATTAAGAATTAACAGAAAGTCATCTACGTATCTAAAACACCGAACAACACTTTTATCAAGTCGCTCAGTAATACGGTTATCACACTGTGCTAAATAAATTTCACTAAGAACGGGGGCTAAACAAGATCCTATACAGATTCCATTACTTTGGGTGAAGCATTCATCTCGGTAAAGCACAACGTTTGCCGTAAGATAAAAAGAAAGTAGTTCTATAAAGTTATCAGCTGACATGCCGCAGGCATCTTGAAAATCAACAGCACCCCCGCTTTCAAGGTGATCACGAACTGCCTCTAAAAGTCGGTCCTGCGGAATATTATAGAATAAATCTTCTACATCAATGAAAAAGGCAAAGTTTCCGTGTGGTTATTCGTGTTGCTCAGTTAAAAAGTCTACAATATCCTTATTCTTATTATTCCTTGTTATTCCTCTAATTAGTTCTTAATAAATATCCTTGGAGTTCGTGACACTAAACGAATCCGTGACTCTGAGGATCTGCAGTTGTTTTTGCAGGAACCTAGAAAGAACACCTTGCCATTACCCCTGCTCAGACACTATAGCACGAAAAGGTGTACTTTCCTTATGTGTTTTTGCCGAAAAGAATATTCTCAGGCTGTCTTCATCTGCAGCATTCGTTAGTTTCTTCAGAGACGGTTTGTTTAAATTTTGGCGATCTGTGACATCATGGTGACGTCCTCACGTGATGATGATTTTTCGCATCACTCGTGTTGACGCCGCCGACGCGGGACGCCGACGGTCAGTTTTCGCGCTTGATGAGGCATCTGTAAGGCTTTTGGTTTAATAATGTCCTCGTCCTCCTCCTCCCTTACTATACGCGTTCCAACTACTTAATGCGGTCGCTCTACGGCACAGGTGAAACTGCAACGACCGTGCAAGCTGCTCGATTCATCTCGTGGTGCGTGCACCAACCTCGACGACTCCGTGAAGCAGCTGCGTGACGCGTGTGTGGATAGCCAAGGTCCTCGAGAGCGACGCCTCACCGACGTCCGTCACGGTTTTCCCAGCAGCCTGTAGCAGGAATCTCCAGGCCCATTCTGTGCCACCGGTCCAGAAGCCACGGTCGTTGTGCATCTTCGCGGCCAACCGACAGAATAAACATAGGCGGGAGTTAGGTTTGGGCGAGTTAATTGGTGTGCAATTCAATGGGGAAAAAGCTATCTCGAAAAGACCGGGACGCAGAAGACGCAGAACAGCGCTCACCCATTGTCTGAACCACGTGGGCCCAAAATATTTACAGAGATGAAAAGATTCGTGAACACGGCGTATCGCTCGAGTCGACGTTTCGACAAGCGGACTTGTCTTCAAGGCTGCAAGTGAAGAAGCCTTGAAGAAACAAGTCCGCTTTCTGCCTTTTCTTCAAGACACACACACACACACAATATATATATATATATATATATATATATATATATATATATATATATATATATATTACAACCATGTAGCCACCGCAGCGGTGGCTACATGGTTGAGCGTCCGCTTCCAATGTGGGAGCGATGTACCCTGGTTCGATTCCCAGTGCCGACCGGGAACCCACCGGCTTTTGCTCGGTTGTTAATCAAATCAAATCAAATCAAATCTTTATTTCCACCGTGTACTTTACAGATGGAGGACAACGGAAAAAAAGCTGCCTATAGGCGGCTTGACTAGTCCGTAGCCCGTAATGTATGGCGTGTGGCCAACAGCAAGGAAAAACAGTCACTTAACAAGTCAAAACATATTATCAGTGCAGAATAAAAGTAATACACAACAGCCTGAGAAAAAAAAAATGCAAAGAAAAAAAAATACAATACAATACAACGCCAGGATAAATGAAATTAGCTTTCTTCTACAAACATCGATCTAAGTTTTGCTAAGGAACAACCAAACAAATCATAATTAATTAACTGAAAATGGTTTAGCAACGATGGTAAAGAATAAGACAAAAGCTGTATGCCAGTATTCAAACGGGGTGTGACAACATTCCAATGCTCTCTGTGTCTTGTTTTATAGCAATGCTCATTTGTTTCCAAATGTGCTAGGGTATCTAAATTACGTATATTATTTCTCACTTCATATTTAAATCTAGAACTCAGCCGATAATAGTATAGCTTATGGGCTGTTATTATACGGGTTTTGTGGAAGAAGCCTGTGGTTGTTGCATTATACTCAGCATTGTAAACATTACGTAGATATCGTTTCTGCATAATGTAAATTTTTTGTAAATTAGAAAATGTAGTTGTACCCCAGACAAGTTGGCAATAGTTAATGTGTGAATAGAAAAGAGAATGGTAAACTAATATTTTAAGTTTTGGAGAGAGAATGTATCGCAGTCGACCGACTATACCAGTTATTCTAGCTAGTTTTGTTAATACCAAATTTACGTGAGATTCCCAAGACATGTGCGCACTAAATACAACGCCAAGGCACTTAAAGTGGTCAACAATGTCAACTGGAAGGAAGTTCCAAAGGGTGCTCATCTCGAAAGGTGCCCCATAAGGTTCTGTGAAGGCCCCTGGGCGCACCTTAACCTACCACAGCTTTGGTGAAATAGTCGAGCATCCGCCACTGCTGTGGGAGGCAGAGAATTGTTGCCGCCGGGTACCTACCGGTAAAATAGGGACAAGCGCCCTTCCGACCTGGTGCTCGGCATAACGAAGTTCATAGCCGCTCGGTAGGGCACCCACCCTGTGGGAAATTGGCGGCATGGGACCGCCAGACCTAAAAATAAGGTCATCCCTTTTTTTTATTTTTTTTTCCCTGATCGGAGGCACTGCAAGCTTTCTGCACCTCACCCGGTTTTACACTGCCTCCGTGATCGGCCATGATCCGCGATCGGCCGTGATCACATCATCATGTGACGTCCGATTAGGTCACGTCACGATGACGTCATAACTTTTTGCGATCTGCGACGATCACGTGATGTTTTTTTTTTTTTCATCGCTCGTGTTGATGCCGCCGACGCCGACGGTCAATTTTCGCGTCTAATGAGGCATCTAAGGTTTTCGCATTGATTAATCTGGCTCACCCGATGCAAGAAAGAGACGAGAGGCGAGGGCAGAAGGTGGATGGTCCTGGCTCCGGATTCGGTTGCCGGAGTCAGGTGAACGTCCAGCCAGGTAGGAAGTCGCCAGCGCACGGCGAACACGACGAGCCGCTCGATGGCGCTGACAGAGTGCACGGTGGAGAGGTTCTCGTTGAGACGATGCCAGATAAACGCGTTGTCGTCCAAGAACTGCGCTAGAAGAAGCGCTTCAGTGAAATACCTTCAGGCATTGGCGTGTAGGGTTCTCCATCAGTGAGGGGAACGAAGTTCAACCACAGCGCCCCCCCCCCCCTTTCCCACCACCCCCGTTAGTGGAGTCCGAAGGAAAACAAGCTTCGCAATGAATGCAAGAATGAAAATTATGCGATCACGTGTCTCTCACACCGGCTTGCCTTTGGTCCCCGGCTTTCCAGGGTTAATGGTGGGGCGTAAAAATTTGTTGAAATGCAACACCAGGAATCTTCGGCCGCCATTATTGTCAAAAGCCTGCTTCATCATAACCCTGAACACTCAACAATGCCAAGAGAGGTCTGACTGAGTAAAGATATGATGGGGCAGACTTGGGGCCATCTTAGATGATTGGGGGAAGGGGGGGGCGCCCCCCTGCCCCCCCCCCCCCCCGGGAGCACGCTTATGCCTTCAGAACATGTTGCCTCCTGCACGCCTATCATCTGCATACAAGAGCTAGAACCTAATTATTGAGGTGTTGTGGAGCCCAATAATAGTAGGAGTAAACAGGCCCACATTCGGGCAGATTCACAGCTAAACACAGATAGCGCTCCTATAAAAACATATGATATAAATAGACAATCATGTGAGAAACAGACGGACGGACATACAGATACAAACGGAAAGATTACAGAGATACATAGAAACGCCGCATAGATCATTGAAGACATATAAAACAGGCAGACATATCAATAAACGCAGAGATCAAGATATATCAGCAGAACGAAAATTGGGGCAGCTGCGCATTCGTGGTGCGCAGGTGATGAGGAAGGAGCGGAGCTGGTGGCGTCCCCTTCCTCCTTTCTCAACCTCACTTCCCTTTCCGACCCCTTGCTATACTATACTATATATGACTATCGTGTTCCATTAGTTTTGCATATCAATCGGTATTGATTGGTTATCGATCATTATGGATTGGCCCGATGAGTCCAAATTGACCAAGTAATGCTGATCTTGTTTCGTCGTGCTCTTAATCGGCACCGGTTAGTTATTAATCAGTAGTTATTGGTTATCGATTCGCTATAGATCGGTAGTACACGTGTATCCAAGCATAGCCATGCGTGTTGCGGCATTTTCTCTTAATTATTCGGTATTGATTTGTTATCGAACTGCATTGATTGCGTATCGATTGGCCATCGGTCGGTATTAAACGTGTACCGAGCTCAAGCGAGCATAGATAGCCATGCGTTTCGCGCCATTTTTATGATTTTGGCTGCGCCAGGTTGCCATGGCGACGCGCAGTGACGTCATCGCCCGGTGAGGTTTTTCGAGTCCACGGATCACACATGACGCCCGGCTTTGACAGCTCCGCTGTTAAAAATGCCTAATACAGAAACATAACACAAAATAAGGACAAGCATATAATACAAACACAATCCCAAAGAAGCACCCAAAAGATACGAATTAGCACCGGTATTTACAAGAACCGTAGCTATAGAATTGTCGGTAAACGAAAATTTGCGTCAATCTCTATGTGGTGCTATAATTATACCGAGGCCGGCTGACCACTTGCAAAGAGAACTTATAAGAAAGAAAAAGTGTCACATTTTCGCCGCAAGGGCGAAGCAATGAATGCCACACGTAAACTCGCATATCAAACATTCGTTCGCCCACAGAGAGTACGCATCATCCATTTGGTCACCCCATCAGGCTTAATTAATTCCCTTGAAGCTATTCAAAATCGCGCCGCACGTTTCATTTCTAGGAACTACAACCGTCACTCCAGCGTAACAAGCATTAAATCATCACTCTCTCTTGCTACCTTGCAATCACGCAGACTAATTGCATTGCTTTGCTTATTTCATAAGATCGTCTTAGTGCCCATCAGTCATCGCTGCCTCTCGTAAAACCTTTCCGCACCTCACGTCGTTTGAATAACCCATTAAGCTACCAACGCATTTCAGGTAGAACCATCGCATTTAATTCGTCCGCCTTGCCACAAGCAATTATTCATTGGAATGGTCTTCCGGAGCACATCGTTAACATTCGAAATGCAACCAAATTTAGGGCCGAGGTAACGGCAATATTTTCTAATTGATGTGTTACTTACCTATTGTATAAGGACGTTTTTTGGTTTTTCTTTTTTTTTCTTCTTCTTCTTTCTTTTTTTTAGTGTTCTGTATTACGTCAATAAGCATTGTATAAAGTTGTTCACATGCTCCAGCTATTGTTACCCCTACTTATGTAACCCCCCCTCACACAATACTCCGATGTAGGAGCCTGTGAGGTGATTTGAATAAATAATAAATAAATAAATAAATAGTAACAAATTGGATTGTTATACATAGTAACAAATTGGATTGTTATACGAAATAACGCTAGCAGCTAACTCCATTAGCATCTGCCCTGACATAACTCAACCAAACTCTTGGGTAAGGAAACGCGGCCGCTGCAGATAGCGAAGCGACCTTCGTGCTGTCTATCGCTTCAACGCAAATAGCGGCGAGAACCCAGCATGCACAAAGGTATATGAGCCGTCTGCTGATCCCTGTCAAGATGAGCGCGCGCGACCGCGCTGGACACTCAAAGTACGTAGGCCCTGCCAAAGAAACGCAGCCCCCCCCCCCCCCCCCCCCTACCTGAAGAACTCCCCCAAGAAGGCCGCGAACGTGTTTCGCACGCTTTCGTTCGCGCATAGAACACAAGAGGCGCGGGGCGATGTTATCGCCATTGGACTTTATACGGAACCTCACGGCGACGCCAAAAATTTACCTCGGGTGTCCATATAATTGTTATCACAGTAAAAAAGAACGCTGCATATTTGTTTCCAGAAAACTGTGTTCGTATGTCAACGTGGTGGTAAAAACATTTATTGGTGAAAAGAGAGAATTTAGCGGCCATAGAGTGGCCCCGCTACATGGTCGGCGTTCCTAGACCGGGACACCGCATGACGAAGCCCATTCTCGCGCCCGTCTCACCAGAGCCCGTTCAGACTCCAGCGAGGAGCAGTTGAAGGGTACAGTCACCCTTGGCTCTCGGGAGGGGGTAGTAGAAAAGGGAAGGTGGGGATTTTTTGTGCACGCCCACACCATGTGGAAGATGTCACAGGCCTCCCCACAGTTTTTCATGATTGCAGAACAGAGTTGAGCACCTGTCTGCAGGCGCCTTAAAATTCGCTCCTCCGCCTTACTCAGCCCTTTTGCAAAAGCCGATAAAACGCGGTGAGTGTCGTCATAATGACAGCGTGCCCTTTGACTGTCACCATGGACGTCCACAGGAGTTTGCCTAGGGGGGTGAAAACCAGTGTTGCACTGCGGTGGGGGAGGGGTAAGCGGCGAGCGCTGGTGTGTCTGGGGTGGGGGGCATGTGCAGCTGTGGCTTGGGGCATAGAGTTTCTTAAAATGACCTAGAGGGAACTCTGGCGCTGCGATCGTTCAGCCACCGTGGGAATGATGGGTAGTACACGGATTTGCCTAGTCTTCGTGCTTGTGGCCTTCGAACGCACTTGTGGCTTTGTTTATTGCTATGTTTTGGTTTTCTTTCGGATAAAAGAATGGATCGTTGTGAACATCGTGACCAGATTTGAATCGGTGAGCCTAAAGAAGTTAAAGTGGTGAAGTGAAACTGCTGATTTTTGCTGAGCTTCGTTTTGCGACAAAGCGGATGCAGGCGACGCGGAGCCAAACGGAGCCGAAAGAACGAAGTTTAGACAAATCCGTGTACTACCCATGATTCCCATGCTGGCTGAAGCGCGATGCATTGCAGCTCCCATAGACACTAGCGCCAGAGTTCCCTCTAGTAAGTATTGTAGGAAACTCTATGGCTTGGGGGGGGGGGGGGGGGGGGGGCAAGTTCCCCTTTTGTAAACCCCCTGCCGACGTCCATGACTCTCACGATGCACCAAATCGACAAACGAACTGCATTGACTGCTGCACTATGAATACGCAACCTTTCGCCATAGCTGCTCCGTGGCCTCGGTCGTCTCGCCTTCCCTCTCGATGCACTGGCGCAACAGATCCGCGGCCTTGCGGACGCCAGCCGACGGTTCGAACTGCATAGATGGAGGTGCCTGTAATGTACTTCTGACACAGTGAATACTAGGCAGACAGCAGAACAAGCAACGACATCAAGTTTTCTTGCGCTGTTCGTAAACTCTGCACGAGTGCGAAGAGCTTTGTGCGATTCAAACGCTTTATTAGAGAGTGTTTACTGTAGTGTGCCACCTGTGGACGTCATTCTGGCGCGAAAACTTGACCAGACCTCATTTACGATGACTATCGAAACATTCGAATACGAGGATTTCGAAAGAGCGATAAACTGACATAGCTGCAATAGCGCAAGAAACAATCCTGTGTTTCTTGCGCTATTGGATTATGGATTCGTACCAACTAGCACAGCTTCCCGTACTAGTGACATAGCTGGTGTACGTTCAAGCATTCTTCTTGCGCTGTGTGTTTAGGGAGACGCAAGCCGAGCCAAAAAGACGACGACAACAGCAAATGGTGCACAAGTTAGACGGCAACGGTTAGCCAATACTAGCCATCATTTAGCCAACACTAGCAAACTTGGAGCCTGTGCTGGTAGTATGCAAGTAGACATGGTAGATAATTTCAGTCAGATACCATAGTTATAGGCCATCATGCCCGGCTGTACAGAAAGTGCATGCGTAGAAGAGGCTCGGGCGGAAAGACATGGCCTTCAAAAGCTGGAGCAGAATCGCCATCAAAAGCTGCTTTGACAAAAACTAGCCAATTATACTGTTGCCGTCACCTTCAGCGAAAAAGTGGAGGTTGATTTGATTTACATCGAAGCGTTGTCAGACGAAGAAAAGAACCTAGATGTGACATCATCAGTTATCACGTGATGTTACACTCTTTCTTTATGTTGAGGCGAAGAAAAGCGGCAGGGGCGTAGCCGGAAATTTTTCTCGGGAGGGGAGAAGGGGTCCTATTCCCCTTCATGTATGTATATATATAGATATAACCATGCAAAACGTAAATATTTCAAGGGGAGGCGGGGAGGGGATGAAGATGAAGGTTTTTTTGCTTCCATTACAGAAACAGAAACAAAGAGCAGGAGCAAAAGGCTACAGAGGCCTGACAAAGGTCTCCAAACCACCCCCGGGCTACGCCTTTGAAAAGCGGGTTTACTA
Source organism: Rhipicephalus sanguineus (assembly GCF_013339695.2). Taxonomy (NCBI): domain Eukaryota; kingdom Metazoa; phylum Arthropoda; class Arachnida; order Ixodida; family Ixodidae; genus Rhipicephalus; species Rhipicephalus sanguineus. The sequence goes on from NC_051184.2 coordinate 17,013,681, forward strand.
TAGAATAATTCAAACACGGCATGTTGGTCACGCTCACCATCGTCATCGTTTAACCCCTAAGGGTCATTGTCAAGGTATTGCATAGTGAAGGGAGCACATATATCCACATGGGGACGTTGCCCCTCCACACAACCAAGCGCAGTACAATAATGTTCCTGAGCTGTATTATGGTCCGAGGAAACATACTCGAGCGTTGCAACAGCGTTCTCTCTCAAGAAATAAGAGGTCATCCTCAGCAACCTTTGCGGTGGTCAGCGGGGGCTTCCTGCGCGATTCGAGGAAAGCCGGATCGGCGATTCGCTGGAACCATGACCTCTCGGCCGCCTGTGCCACGTTTTGACCAACGGAACGTGCGCGTCGTACGACCAGGACCCGCACGTGAAGCGCTGGAGGTCGCCGCACGGGCTCGCCTTGCGGTCCAGGCCTCGCGACAGCCGCTGCGCGTGTTCCCGGCAATCTTCCGTCGAGCACATGGGGTCGGTGGAGCGCCAGCCGTCTTCCCAGCTGAGCCATATGCAGGCGCAGAAGAGACGATCTAATCCAAGTACATTTCAGATAGATAGATAGATAGATAGATAGATAGATAGATAGATAGATAGATAGATAGATAGATAGATAGATAGATAGATAGATAGATAGATAGATAGATAGATAGATAGATAGATAGATAGATAGATAGATAGATAGATAGATAGATAGATAGATAGATAGATAGATAGATAGATAGATAGATAGATAGATAGATAGATCCAAATAAAGGTGGTACACCTGCTGAGGAGTATGGCTGCCAGGCCGAAGGTGGCACAGGAAACGACAAAAGCCGAGGCCACCACTGTTGTCGGGTTGGGTCCTTCAACATTCCACCCCGGCACCGCCTGGAAGCGGCCGCTGGCGATCGAACCCTGAGGAGGACTGCCTATCTGCGCGATACAAGGATAACTCGCCACTGCGCGCGTGGACGGACCGACCGATCCACAGGCTGGTGCTGAATAATAACACCAAGATGTATATGTGACAAGGATCCATACAAGGTCAAGGTTGCCGTAGGGGAAGTCGCGGCCGAGGTGACCAAGTACCACTGTATTGGTTCGCTATCGAGCTTGCTTGAAAAACGTCTTAAGCACTTCATGCCGACTAACGCTATTGCAACATCAGTCACAGTGTCCGAGTCATTGCTTAAAACCACGACTGCCATCGTTTCTAGGAGGTAGCCATTTTTTTTTTTTACATAGGGCTGCTCGTCGGTGGAGCGCACGAATGCGACAGCAACAACACCTTGATTTGTGCGAGGTGGTTTATATTCGCAGTGTTCATAAAACGGCGCAAAGGTCGAAGACGAAATGAACATATACCACAGTACTGGAGCTTCCAACAGGCGTTCATTTCAAACGAACGATTATTCGCACACTGCGCATCACGTACCTTATGCACACATCATCGTACAAAAGTTTGCATAGGTCGATTAGTTCCATAAAAAAAATTTGTGTAATCAATCCATTCATGTGACAACATACCCCGAAAGATGATGCCACTTCTTTTTCGTGTAACGCCAAAGACGGATAGCTGACCCATTGGAAAGAAAAATCAAAGACAGAACGACAGCCTCCAGCGGCGACCGATATTAACTACGACAGCAACGACGCGCACTAACTAGGGTCGCTAAGAAATGAATGTTTCTCTAAGAGCGAAAACTGCAATCTCACCGTGAGGTTGTGAATATCGTGAAGCGTACCGGACGCCCGGCGTTCAGCTTGCATTGCTGGCGCGGCCTTCGGTTCCTCGGCCATTGATTCAGAGTTGTATGCTGCAAGGTAACTAACGCAGGAAAGCTTTTGTCGTTGTTATCCTGGAGGCACAGCTGTGATCCGTGCACAAATCTACGCAGCTGCTCTTCTTCTTATGGCGATGATTATGATGTTCCTTTCCCACACGGTACGTACCCAAATTGCGGGACAGGGCAAAAATCAGGTCGCTGAACTTTCTGTTAAAAGCCTAGAAATTATAAAGTAATAAAGATTTTTAAAAAACCTCACAAGGTCCCTTATGCTGGTTGGTTGGTTGGTTCCTCAGTACTTTGGCGCAACCCACTCCGAGGGACACGCCATGAAGCGGACGGTGCCTTGCTTAGGAAACTAATTCACTTAGTGAAGGAAAAAGTTGAAAATGAAATGTTTAGCCTTCACATATAAACTCGCAAGATTTAAAGAAGAGAAGAAAAAAACGCCTATATGGAAACAACAACAACAACAACAATAATAAAAATAAATATATACAGTTGCATATAAGACAACTGAATTCAGCTACACTTAAGACGACTCGCGAGCGAAAGCCATCTTCTTTTTCTCAGTCGATGTATTGATGCTGCCCCGCCACCCTTCGAAAGCTTTCTGCACCTAACGTGGTTTTGCACTGCCTCCAAGATAGGAGGCACATCACCTGGTTTTGCATTGCCTCCGTGATCGGATCTCCTTTGACCAAATTACGATGTCATGTGATGACGTCACAAATTGTGGCGACCTGTGACGTCATCACGTGATGGTGATATTTTGCATCTCTCGCGTCTTCCCCGACGCCGCGGGATGCAAACGGTCAAATTTCGCGTTTGATGAGGCATCTAAGGCTTTCGCCTTAACCCATATATGCCCAGTGTCCTACATATAGGACGCTTCTTTGATGCCCTCTAACATCGCTATTTCTTCAGCTGATGACTAGCGCCACCTACAGCACATCAAGCAGGCCTCATTCTCAACGTGTGCAAGCCTAGATATTGCTTGCTCGTCATGCTGCCACGTGCCGACCACTTTCTCCGGGCAAACGCGTGCTTTGTGTGAAAGACGTCATGGAGAGGAAGAAGTGCAATGTCGGTGCGCACGTGAAATGTTTCAAGGCTTACCACACCCGCACATAGCACCTCTAATGCCCAGTGTCCTATATCTATAGGACGGCTTGAAAAACAGTGTTGTGTTTACCTGGCAGTAAATAAAGAACTTGTGCCTTCTTTTGAGGGCAGAAGTACACATTTTGTGAAAAAAAAAATTTGTCATTTTTTCTGAGTACGGGCATATATGGGTTAATATTTAGGAAATATAATGGGTGAAATGCAAATGTTTGTGAACTCGAGGAGTCAGACCAGACAGACGAACGCTCAGCCTTTACAGAACAATTCGGGTTATACATATACACTGACTGTATAAGCTTTGTGTGATCGGCGACATCACGATGTCGTCACGACATGCCGTCAGGAATGATGTCATGGGACATAATTTTGGTCCGGTTCGTGTTCTTAACGCCGGACGACGGATTTTTCGACTCATCAGACATACATATTTATTTCGCTCAGAACATAAGTTTCAACATCTTTTACTAGAGCGGACAAGCAGAAAGCGTGATGCATGCAAACGGTGACTGTTACAAATATCATGATATTTGCATATCATAATATGCAAATATGTGCGGCAACCACATTGAACTATATGATAATGTTGCTGAGAATCCAGGTAATCGAAATTATCCGGAGCCCTTCTACACGTCTCTCATAGCTCGAGTCGCTCTGGGACGTTAAACAATTCAAACCAACCTAAAGGTGACGGCCGAAGTTATTCACTACGGCTACGAGGGCATGTGCTTTTTTAGAGGAAGCGTCTGATTACACCGTGTTCCAGCCGTAGTGATTTAGGCTACGAAGTTGCTTTACCTATAGACTAACGGTGTTTATAATGTCACAGCAGCAAATAAATTGGTTGGTTGACTGAATGATTGATTGAATGAATGATTTATTTATTTATTGAATAATCAGTCGATCGGTCGGTCATCATGTAATATACGACGAAAAGCTGCACAGCCGGATTTTAGGCACGCCATAGTGAAGGGGTCTGGAACCATGTAAGTGCGTTTTAATGCGCTGTAGTGCGACGTCACTAAAGTGTCGCACAGAATTTGCTCCAGAGAACATGACAGTGCATTTTCCAGCTCTCCGCATGTTGTTGCAGCACGCGGTGCTAAAGCGCAATTACGCAGGCTACAATGATATCATGCGTTGCACAGAAGATGGACCGACAGCGAACTCAAATAAATTTTATTTAAACATTATAAGTTTCTGATGCTGACATCCGTTATCGAATGGGCTGCACGAGACGTAACGTAGCCACCTACAAGCCAGGAACTTATACAGGAGTCGTAGAGCAGTCGAGCAGAAACACCGTTTTTGCTGCATACACGATAACTGTATGTATCACGGAATGCAGTCGTGATCAATGTTTCAAGAACTATAGTTCTAAAAACGCTGGTCATGATATCCGTGTGTGTCACTCGTCGAAGAGGTATTCGGGGAGTGATACAAGCGTATACATCATTGGCGTAGCACGGGGCGTAGCCAGAACTTTTTTTCGGAGGAGGAGGGGGGGGGGGTTGATCCAACCATACTTCATGTATGTTCGTGCGCGCGTTTGTATGTGAGCGTGTACATATACACATGTAAAACTGAAAAATAATTTCAGGGAGGAGGGTTTACAAACCTCCCCCGCGCTAGGCCAATCATGTATACGATGTATACGTTTGTATCACTGCCCGAATACCTCTTCGACGAGTGACACACACGGACATCATGACCAGCGTTTTTAGAACTATAGTTCTTGAAACATTGATCACGACCGCATTCCGTTCACGCTGTATATTTCAAACAGCTTTCTGCCCTCAATGAACAGGAACGGGGAATGAGCTGCTCTCGGGCCGGATACAGTGACTCATACAAATCTCTTCTCGAACATTTATGTAGCCGTGCTCCGTGCGCGATGTATATCCTCGCACGGAATGCCCACCACCGCTGGGCCTCCCACAAAGTATTCCCGTATCTCGGTCGGCTTCCTTTCGACCAACAAACGGTGATAAATGGAAGTCACCAGGTGAAGCCGATACGAAGCCCCGAGGATTAAGACACGCACACGCATACTGCGCTTGCGTGAAGCCATCGCAACGACCGCATGCAACGTCTCTTGAAAGCACACATTTGGCGGTCACGCAAGTTCCGCGCCATCCTCGGTTCTCAGTGAAACACTCGCGTAGCCCCGGTCACGATAACGTTTATTTTTTTCCTTGGCGCATCCGTCCAGTGCGGGATCGACCTTCCGCTTTTCTCTTTTTAGCGTCTTCACCGCGGCGTAATTTTCAGTGTGCGATGGAGAAGAACAAACCGGAGTTGGCAACTATCGAAGAAGTGGGGGTGGGATGGAAAAAAAAACGTAAACAGGAAGGAGGGTGCGTGAACTTTGGGCGATTAGCGAGGAATGGAGCTATATCATCACGAACAGCAAAAATAAAAGAAAGAAAGGCCAATAGGCGAGTCCACGCTAGACCTCTCCGAACCCGAGAGGAATAACAATTAACAACCGTACTTCCCTAGGCCCACCAAGCGACCTCAGAAACGACGCCTATCAGCTCAGGAGGCTTTAAGTATCTTCAGTATTTCTTTTGTTTAGCTTGATCATTCGCACGTCTCCTCGCTATCACAGGTTGCGAAGGGCGGGGTAGCATTTTCTTGGTACCTTCGAAACGGACTACCGGGATAGCAGGGACTACGGTGTGCCGTGAGTACGTCTGAGGCGGGATGGGAGCGGAAAGAGGAGTGGCCGGTGTTAGAAATTGAATGGTCCAAACAGAGAGAGCCGATACAGGCGGATAATTGTAACACGGGAAGCACACGATGCTCTGAGTGCATACAGGGTCTAGACAAAAGAAACATTAGGAAAATCACACTGCTGAAGCGATACTGCGGATCTGAGCAAAGTATACGTTCCTTTATTTCAACGAGTCTCGGCAGCGTCGCAGAACGCGAAGCAAACGCTCAACGGCTCTTTGAAGTTTGCATAAAGGTTTCGGAATTGAACCACTGGATACGACGAGCAGAGGATAGAGGATCGGCACGCTTTGAAACAGACGACAAAGAACAAGGAGCTGTCAGCGAATAGAAACAGCTGTAGTTGCTTCGGGTACGAGGTCTAGACAGCGTCAGAAACTGGCTTTGCAAAATGAACGTCACAATACTAGAAATAGAACGAAGAAATACGCGCACACATATATCCGAGAGAGAGAGAGAGATAGAGAGAAACCTAAACATGCGACCAACACGAAGAACGCGAGCTTCGGGATATGAGGACGACTGGAAAGCAGCAAGCAGTAATCGCCCACGCCTGAGGCATAACTGCTCGTGGTGCCTGCCTGCACCGCCGCCGGCTGAGAGGAAGCACACGACTCGGAAACAAGTAGCGGACGACACGCACAGAGTCCGGCTGAGGCGCTCTAGGGGGGACGAACGCGCTGAGAAATAAAGACAAAACGCGCAATGAAGGCGATACAGAAAGACGATGGAGGAGGGCTGCTGGTCAAAGGAAAAAAAGAAAAACTTGAGCAGCCTACAGCGAGTCAAGAAAGGAGCGGCAGCACACCTGTAGATAGCTCGAGGGGCGAGGAGTCTACCGGAGAATGCCGGCATCGCGCGCGATTCTAGGTTGCCGGAGGTCACTGGGTCACTGGCGGTGCGTGCGCCGCGTGCCTTCTTGCGGCTCTTCATCTGTTTCTTCCAGTTTGGCCGCTCGAAGAGGAAGAGGGGAAAAACCTCGCATCCGAGTCGGTCCTCCGTCGCTTTTACAGCTCCTCGGAAGTTTCGTGGTTCCAGCAGCGGCGGTCGGCCATATTTGCGTCGCGGCATCTTCTGCGGAAAGGAGGCAGTGCAAGAACTTCTCATCCGCTCGGCGGGGAAGGATGTGACGTCATCGTCTGTCGAAACTACCATCGCCAAAGACGACAAGCATCGCATGATGATGTCACGAGGGCAAATTAGCGTAGTTGACGCAATTGCAGGGAGCCACGACTTGGTTGTTTACGCTGCAAAATTGCGATTGGCTCATTGATGCTGGCCCTATACCGGCCATTGTCTCGCAAAGCTCAGTTTGCAGCTCTGACCATGGCGGCGAAAGCGTGCGCTTTCGAGCTTCTCAAAAGAACACAGTGGACGTAAGGCATGTTGTTGGGCTAGTCGGTTCATGGATTTAGCAAAGTTTTAAACTGGAAAATTTCGCCCACCGCGGTGGAGCAGTGGTTATGGTGCTCGGCTGCTGACCCGAAGGTCGCGGGTTCAATCCCTGCCGCGGCGGTCGCATTTCGATGGAGGCGAAAAGCTAGAGGCCCGTGTGGTGTGCGATGTCAGGGCACGTTAAAGAACACCAGATGGTCCAAATTTCTGGAGCCCTCCACTACGGCGTCTCTCGTAATCATATCGTGGTTTTGGGACGCAAAACTCCAGATATTATTATTAAACTGCAAAGTTTAAACACAAGCGCAGTGTGTGCGTATGTGTTCCCTTTTTCGTCCCGTCTTCTTCGCGCAGTTTAAAACTTTCCTAAATTGTGGACGTCACCAACAAAGTGTGCTTTACTTGGAGATTAGGTTGCTCCTTTCGTAACCTATACGCTCAGTCGCTGAGAGCAAGTTCAACGAACCCTCCCTAACGCAGTTCGCATTGTATGTTAACGCACTAACATCCTAAAAGGTGGTTAAGGCATTTACGCATACTTGCAAATATACAGATGTTCATCAGCGAGTGAAAGTTGAGACATTCATTACGCCCAAGTCTCATTCTTCCTAGGAAAATCTTTGACGAAGTCAGACGTGAAATACACATGAACTTCTAAAGAACGGCATACATTTGGTAGCAGCTACAACCGCTGTGATACCTGCTCACCTTACATCTAGAAAGGCACGTGCAACAGACTACAGTGCAGACGGCAGATCCCTTGCCTGCGTATTTGCATAAGCAACGATAAGGAACGGAATCCCTGTCACATGCGCTGCTTTGGAAGGCTTTGGCGACAAAGCGGCTCGTCAGAGTCTAGGTATACTGCTGATACTGCGGCGCTACCACGTCAACGGAGCACGCTCTGGATATGTTGCAATGCCCGTGACAACAATAAACCGGGACCAGTGCATGTGGATGAGCTATCGCAAAGCGGCGAAAAAAAAAAAAGAAACAAAGAAAGAAAGAAATGAAATACAAGCAGCAAGAAGGAGTCAAGGGAACACAGACACTCGGAGTGATCAACGCCGATCGAACGAAGGAGAGATAAGAACGAAAATGCGCAGGGAGCATTATTGGCGGAGCCAGAGGGATGCCTTCTCTCCATTGCAGCCAGTTCCATAGCTCCATTGCAGCCATTGCAGCCTGCAAGTTTAACGTTGTCCTCCTCAGAGATTTCGAGCGGGGGCTTCAACCCTTACGCCCGAAATTTTTACGTTTTGTATTTATATACACACACACACAGACACACACACACACGAACATGCATAAAGGGGCGCAACCCCATTCCCTCCTCCTTGAAAACTCTGAGGAGGACAACGTTAAACTTGCAGGAACCGGCTGCAGCCGTAGAGAAGGCCCTCAGCGGCTCCGCACTTTTGCAGCGGAGTCTGCCAATCTAGTAGTAGAGCGCCAAGTAGGGCTAGTTTGTGGAAGTTTGCCTTAAAAAAATTTTTTTTCACTCCGCGAGAAAACACAGACAACAGAAGACGAGAAGATAGGAGGCGCGTAAACTCACAAATGAATTTTATTGAGTGAAAGATGACATATATACAATGAACAAATATGGCATCAGCTCATTGGCCATCTAATGTCATAGAAACGATGCCGTCACAAACCCTACATTTTTCTTTTTTTTACCAGAAGAGGAAGGCACTTTTTTTTATCTCCTTTACAGGCGCCCTGCAGTGCTTCGCCACGTGGGAATAATACTCATCAGACGAACCGTTCTTACCCCTTTCAGATGCCACCTATGAAGCACAGCCTGTAAATGCGTTAAACCGATACAACGTTACTTCAAGACAATTGCTATAGCGGGAACTCGGGACAAGGACAAAAGGTACACGAATAAAGGACGGCAAGCGTACAAACACGGACACAAGAGAGAAGTCAGCACTTCACTATTGTGTCCACGCTTATCATCGCGAGCACACGTTGTTTGACCAATGACGGAGAGAAGTAGTCGAAGGTGAAAAACGTGCTTCTCCGAAGCTCGTCCGCCGCTGCGAATGTGTCAACGCACTGATAACGACAGCGAAGAACTGCGAAAGCCTTATCACGCCAAAGCACGATTAGCCAGCCATCGTTATTAACTGCTACTAAAATTTCGCGACCATATGACATTTTTTGACGACCGCATCAAATAATAATAATCGTTGGGGTTTACCGTCCCAAAACCACGATATGATTATGATTATAAGGGACGCCGTAGTGGAGGTCTCCGGAAATTTCGACCGTCTGGTGTTCTTTAACGTACACGGGCCTCTAGCATTTTCGCCCCCATCGAAAATCCCGCGACCTTCGGTTCAGCAGTCGAGCACCGTAACCACTAGGCCACCGTGGCGGGTTACGACCGCATCAGAGTCTAAGAATGTTGCATTTCAGGGAAACAATTCGGTGATATTGTTATACAGCCCTCTTCAAATATATTATGAGTACTGCTCTTAAAGCAATCTGAATTATTAGTTAATTATTTAATAAACATTTTATGATTTATTCCTGTTTATGTAATCGAACTGTCATCGCTTAAGTTATTGTTCTCACCGTTCCATTTCAGTACATGGGAAAAATAAATGGACTTTAAAAACTGAAAACCCGAAGCTCGCGGGATGGAATCTTTGCCGGAGCAACCGCATTTCGATGGAGGCAAAATTCTAGAGGCCCGTGTGCTTAGATTTAGCTGCACGTTAAAGAACACCAGGTGGTCAAAATTTCCAAAGCCCCCCCCCCCCCCCCCACTCCGGTGTGTATCATAACCATATCGTTATTTTAGGACGCAAAACCCCAAGAGGTATCATCATCATCATCATCATCATCATCAAATCCGGACCCCTGCTCTTGGTAATCCATGCTTTGAGCAGAGCGATAGCCTAGCCGCTGAGACAGCGCAGCGGGTGAATTGCATTCTCATTAACAATGCCGGAAGTGAATAGGCGTTCGACCTTACAAGTTGTTCGAATCGATTTGTTCTTACTAGTCCTGTTCTTAACCCCCCCCTCCCCCCCTACACACACACTTTTCTAGCAGACACGCACATACACGTAAGCAGTAGCGAAACTGGTCGCAAGGCCTCCTGGGCAGTGACAAATCTCTTTTCACTCGAAACCCTTCACCCTTCTAAAACGTGCAACCAGTATACGAGCATCCGTGTTCGCATCGACTTACAGGTCCGCGAGGTTTGAAAAACCGATCAATATGAACCCCTTTTACTTTCTCATGCGAAAAAAAAAAAAAAAAAAAACTGGCGCGTGCACGCCCTCAAAGCAGGTGGGACCTCCATGACTGAGAAGGTCCTTCACTCCGCTCGTGTGTTGACCGCGGTATCGAAAGTGCACTCGTATACGAAGGTGAGAAAGTATTCCGGTTTCAAATCCGGGGTGGGGCGCTCGCACCAGCGGGCACGCAACATTCGAGTTCTTCTGTTGCTTCCCTTTCCTCTCGTGGTTACGCTTAGCTCTATCGACCGCACGCAAACCAGACCCGCTTGAAACGCGACGCGCCGTCCCGGATGTGCCGTGACCGCACGCGTTTAGCTGGCAGCATCACGTCCGCTAGTTCTTTTTCAGATATCGAGGTGAAATTCGACAGGAGCAGTGAACATTGAGTGCGCTTCTCGAATATCTTGTGTGTCTGTAAAGACCCGTACAATCGGGCAAGGTCCCCTTCGGGATTTAGCTCGACAGTGATGCAACTGTCACCCACCGCGGTGGTCTAGTGGTTATGGTGCTCGACTGCTGACACGAAGGTCGCGGGATCGAATCCCGGCCGCATTACGATGGAGGCTAAATACTAAAGACCCGTTTACTTAGATGTAGGTCCACGTTAAAGAACCCCAGGTGGTCAAAATTTCCGGAGCTCTCCACTACAGCATCCCCCATAATCATATTTGGGACGTAAAGCCCCAGCGATTATTATATTGTGTGAAGTGTCAAATTCAAGAAGTGCAAGCTAAGTCTATCTATGTGCACTAAGGCTCCCTCTCGAATGGAGTAAATATGAACATCACAGAAAAAAGAACTCGGAAAAAAAGCCAAAGGTCCATGAAGACGAAAGTTTGCGAGCCGAAAGCGTTTCCAAAGCCTAAAAATAAAAGTTGGCAGCATGTGGCATTCTCCGTAATACCTGAAGGCGAAAGTCTGCCGCACACTCGATAATGTATTATGTTATACATTCGGGGACCAGACTCCTTGCAAGACATAACAGTCACAGTGTGAGACAGACGCATTACATTACGACGGCGTTCTCGCCAGAAATGTAACACTGCCTTTTCCAACATCATTATCTTCGTTCAGTGTAACAATTGAGTTGCGTAATAATTTTTTACGCGCACCTCGCAACACGTAAAATGGGCTACGTCTTCTAGCACGTTACACCCGTCCTCGGCAGGCTTTCTTCATATGATACGGGATGAACGTGTCGTCGGGAACCGCCTGACAAAGCCGCCGCCATCCGTGAGGGGCGGCAGTGGCAGATAGGATTGAGCGCGGCTAGGTCTTTGCCCTGGATACAGCACAGGGTTCAGCTCTGCGTTGCCCATCCGTCTCGAGCAATCTCCTCTGCTTTCGCCGCTTCCAACGCGAACACCACGCGCCGGCGAAGCGAGCAACGGCCTCGGGATCAGCACCGTACGGCGAGCACCGCACCATGACTACACACATAGCGTCGAGTTTTATTTCTTTATTTTTCTCGCGCTCTTTTAAACTCGCGTAGACACGGCTCCGTTATTTTACTCATCTTTTTCTGATACCCTTTATTCGCTCGTATCTCGCCGTTTTCGTTTCTCCGCGAAGAGAAATTCGAGCAAAAAGAGGCGAAGTTGTGAATAGATGGGGGCTGCTTCGCCTAAACGGGTCAGTCCAGTTCACGCACCCCGTCTGAGCGAGCGAGTCTGTGCACCGTAAAACGAAAGACTCCGCATCATTTTCATTTATTTATTTTTCAACTGAAATGTGCTGTGCGCAATGCAGTGATTCCATTCTTTTTCTGGAGAACACTCATGCTGCAGTTATGTGGAATGTCTTGCGGAATCTCATTTTCATCTTATTACCTTAACGACCCCTGATAAAAGCACAAGAGGTTTGGGCGCATAGGTACAGTCGGCGTCAAACGTTTACACACCACTAGGCCTGAGAAAACTTCGAATTTCCCATCAATTTGTGACTGTATTCGGTCGAACTGCACAGTTAGCGCGTTAACGTGCCGGAAATCTAAATTCAAGGCTGCTTGCCGAAACAGAGAGAATATTCAGCTTTATTTCCCCTTGTGTCGTGGTTCCTAAACTTCTGACGCTGACTGTAGGTTATGTACTAATTTTTCTCCTCTTTAATTTGGTGAAATCTCCGTGACTTCGAGAGGTACGCCTGATTCTATGGTGCATCTTTTTTCACTGATACGGTGGCAATGAAGAATTTTTCTCAGCAGGCCATAGATAAAACGTCAGGTATCCAACAGTCATTTCGGATTGCCGGATTATGCCGGATAGCAGCAAGTTACTCAGCTGCTTAAGAGTGCAATGAACAGTTTATTTATTTTAGTTTTACCAGGGAGGAAATTACACACAATGGTTCCAACAAGTTATATCCAGCACAATCATTATACGGAGCAATGCTTTCTATCATGAAAATTAAAAGATTCGTTTTCGTCCTCTATCATAAAGTTATCTACATCTAAAGATCAGCGATGCATTCTTTTTTTCTTTTACTTTATTAAGGCCACCAAGTGAACTGATGTGATTGTCTACTACTGGAGTGCAAAGGGAGGCGCTTATAACCGCGAAAAACGAGGTTTTCTAACAGCGCCAGTTCTGTTTCCTACATAAAGTCAAGAAGGAAGAAGGCAGTGCATTCATGCCGTAGGGCAAACTAACAAAATAGGTAATAAGAAAACAGCGCCAGATTTTTGTTTGTTTGCTTTGTTTGTTTGTTTTCCCATACAGATGGCACATACCCACTCTTGGGCAATGGTCAAGATTTGGTCATCTGAACACTTCTGTATTAGTTCGGAGAAGTGAATAAAAAGAAAGAAAGGGAGGAAAAGAAAATGTATAAAAGAAAAACTGCAATTATCGTGCAACTGATCAATCAAATCAGACAGCTGCACCAATAAACTGACCAGAACAACTTTGGATAAAGATACGAGAGTTTAATGCACATCTTATACTTTGCGAATATTTGTAAAAGTAGATTAAAATCGTATAAGTTTAGTTGCTTGAATAAAGGACAAACCGCGGCAATATCCCAGCACCGAACAATTTCTGAAGTTTAACACTATCTTGCAAAGCGGAACAACGAGAAGTCTTTACCTGAGTAACGTATATCTTGGACATACCTTAAAATAATGTTCAATGTTTTGCATTTCTACGCAGAATGCATAGAGGGAAGATATCTCCAGGCCCACACTGTGTAAATGTACATTTTATGCGGAGACACGACATCGAATCATTTTTCATCAGCAGTGCAGTTGCATTATCTCAACTTACTAAGGGCGTTCGGTACTATTGTACGACTAGTTCTATATGATGATGATGATAATGATCTCACCTATGGCGCGTAGCCCTGTTGATTGGGTCGTTGACAAAACCACGATGGAGGTATTATGAACTACGCACGAAAGTGCACTAAACAGGCATAAAAAAAATGACAGCGAGCAGCTTTAGTATGTTTTCTCTCAGTATGCAAGTTCCATGTCCATACACAATATTTCGCTATCCTCACGGTCTGTCAAGCCACCAGTGAATTCAGCGCTGGACAAGCAACGTAAAATTATATACTAAAGTGCCAATACGAGAACGTATACCAACACAGCAATTACTAACAACAATGCTTGTGAAGTTAACGCCAGCTGTAAGGCCCTATCAAGGCTAACGAGCCCTTTATATGATGAAAAGTGAGCCAGCAAAGGTGCGTTAGCAAAGCGATATACAAATACATCAGAAATTCCAGAACGCAGTAATTTACTTTTTAAACGTAAGCAAAGCATTAAATTAACAAAAACAACCGATACTCAGCTGCCAGATCGTGTAGCCAGCGACGAAGTCTTTCCTGACCTTGCCAAACTTTCGGCAAAGCAAGACTGTTCACATCGCCGGGACGTAAAAGTCCTCAGCAGCATGGCATGCAGGCATAGCCACACGACAGCCGACCGCGACGACCCGACCTTTAGACCTCCGAGTGGCGTCAGGTAAAGCACCGGTGCTTAATTCGCCATGACAATACATGCGATCACTGGGTGCACAATGTATGACTCTTCATAGCGATAGTGGGGGGTTATCGGGGGTCCCGACCAGCCTGACGTCGATGCTAAAGTTCGCCGTGCACATGCGTGCAATGGCTGGGTGGAGCAGGCCGGTGTCGACGCTCCTTCCTCGCAGTCATGCCCGGGATGCTGAAGACTGCGGATGCGAACTCAGCGATGGGTGGATTATGAACGCCCGAGCAGAGCAGGTGTTCCCGAAAAGGCCTCAGTGTCGTGCGAGGGACGTTAGAGGAAACCATGGGAACATGCTGGCCAGAGGCGACCGTAGTAGCGACCTTCGGCTTGCGAAGTCTTTTGTCCGAAGACGTGTGACCTCGTCCGCGCTGCAGGAGCCGCAGCTCGGTTTCAGACGAGGCTCTTATGCCAGACGCCAAGCTGATACACCGTATGTCTCTGTACGATGACCGCGTGCGGTCACCATGGTCATACGACGTGGACGGACCACGACTCTCTTCTGGTCTGGCAGGACGTGCAGGCGACCTCGAAGATAGAACACTCGCTTCGGTACTGCCGGTCAGCTTCGAGTCCTTGACAGACATTTCGCTGGAACAGTGGTGGGCGCAGCGACAGCGGTAGGCAGCGGATTCAGCTTCTGCCACGTAGGCCTCGCGAGCTCGAGCCTGCGTGCTAAACTGACGCTTTCTTCTTCTTTTCTGAATCAGTGGCGCGCTCAGTGGAGTGCCACTATGGAGGACGATATTCTAATCGGAGAAAAGGATACCTTGTCACCCCACTTCAGAAGACAGGATTAGCTGTAAATGTTGCAGTATATTTATCATTTGGTGGCACTTCATTAGGTTATAGCCACATGGGATGTCTGTTCTGCTGTGTTCGATTACATAAATGAAACAAAACGATTACCGTGTTAGTCTATCTATTCATATTCTTGGTTCCAAATCCGTCATCACCTCCGTCATAAATCCCATCTGATAGTCTCACCGCTTGCTCTCTAAGCAATTTCATTTTTTCGATGTTTTATTTTTAGTCTAAATTTCCAGTGTTTTTTAGCTTCATTGGTCTTAACCCTAAACATACTGCTGCCCGTTTCTTGGGCCATTCCCCTTTGTGGTTGAGCGCCATCAGGAAGAGGATATTCAATCATCAGTCGTCATCATCAATTCGTCATCATCAGTGGAGTGGCTTTCTCTCGTCTCGATTTGTTGATTTAGCACACAGAAAGCGTGGAGGCGTTTTAGGGGCGAAGCACCTTAGGGTCGAGGCTTGTCCGTTGTTGTTCGTTGTCCGTGCTCACGGCACAGCACCGTGTAAGATCGAAACATCAGGTTTAACAATAAACTAATATCAATCATAATTGCGACGAAACAGTATAAAACACCTACGAGCACAAACCCTTTATACTAGTCGGCCGCTTCAACGTACACATTATGGACCTTAGGACCTAGCTTTGTCGTCGACTCTCACTGTGGGCCGGCTGTCACGGTATATAGAAAACCGTTGCTATAGTCGAAACATGTATGTGTGTATGTGAATAAAAAAAAGGTTTACAAGAGACGAACATCAACCATAATTGTGACGCAACAATCTAAAACACCTACAAGCACAGACCCTTTATAATAGTCGGCGACTTCAACGTAGATATTATGGGCCTTAGGACCTAGCTTTGTCGTCGACTCTTCATGTCACTCAATTTACATTACACATGTGTGTGTACGTGAATAAAAAAAAGGTTTACAATGGACGAACATGAATCATTATTGTGACGGAATAATATAAAACACGTATACAAGCACAAACCCTTTATACTAGTCGGCGACTTCAACGTAGACATTATGGACCTCAGGACCTAGTTTTGTCGACGACTCTTTATGTCACTCAGTTTATATTATATGGGGCAACGCTCGGGTAATATAAGGTTACTCACCCATGCGATACCCAGAGCTTCGCGCACTCGTCATGATTCACTTCGTGGAGGTGCGTGGATTTTTTTCTTAGGAGTTTATAAAGTTTCCACGGAACTGCAGCCTTACAATTTCGTTTGCAAGAACGCTTGAAAGAAGGCAACGTAGCAAATTTCTAAGCAACACAAGAAGCTTTGCAGCGTTACCAAATAGATACAATTTTAAAGCTAATTTTTATGACATCTAATAAGTAATATGCGCACTTCTACTCAAAGGAGGGCGCAAGCTGAAACTTACCGCGAAGCAACCGAAACTTCTAAGTTGGTTGGCGGGATAGAAGCTCCGATTTGGTTGCAATAAAGTTTATCGTTCAGAGTTGTTGCAGCTCGTGCTTGTGTGGTTTGCTACAGGTTCCCTATACGAACTGCAGCAGATAGCACATTAAACAAGACCCGAAGGTCCCGTGACCTAAAGCATTTCGACGTAGGCAAGATGCTAGAGGCCCGTGTACTTAGATATAGGTGCACGTTAAAGGACCCCAGGCTGTCGAAATTTCCGGAGCCCTCCAGTACAGCGTCTCTCATAATCATATCGTGGTTTTGGGCCGTAAGACCCCGACAATCATTATTATTATTACAGCAAACAATCAGGAATATTGTCACATACATATTACTCTGTGCCGGTATCGAAATCCTCGCCACTTATGGACTTGTCTTGCAACTGTTGGAGCTTGACGCATCTTAAACGCGTCAAGACAGGTGACCTCAAGACCTATAAAACGAAGTTTTATTTTTCTTCGATAATATGGAATCAACATCTTAGCAGGCAAAGTCCCTTGGAGTTACGGTAATTAAAATGCTGCACTTCCTCCCTTGAACAGTTACCTTAGATCCTATGCTGATTCTATACTGCCTTTTCCTGTCTTACGTAAAGCTCTTGTGACAACTCGCTTTCTTTTTCGACTTCCGTAAACAGGTGCCTCTATTTCGAGCTTCCTTATTTCGTTTGTCTTATACCTGCCTCTTTCCTTTCCTATCGCGAAAATTCCGTCCAACCCACTCGCCCTGCTAATACTGCCAATAAAGTCAACGCGTGCCTTCTCTGAAAATGGCCTCAAGCACATGAGGAAGGACGGTCAAATGCTGCTCGTAGTTGGAGGAATCAGCTCTTCCTACGCCCACAAATCCTTGCTTTTAGCGATTTCGAAACAGCGACCGCTAAAACGGAAAACATCTCAAGATTCACGGGCACCGTTTGTCGCACATGGTGTCGCCATATAGTACTCCGTTCAATCTCTACATTGGCGCGCGCAGCCTTGCAGTCTGGCTTCTGTATTACGCAATAACAGTGCCCCAAAACTTCCTGTCTCGCGACCGGGTGCACTTCGTCGTTCGCGCTTACCTCGTTTCGACATCCTTTCTACACATTTAGTTTTGTCTATTACCACCATCTAGCTTTTTCTGCCCCGTATCCTGCAGACATGCTTTCGCGTAACGACTGTTCGTGAAGCCATCGTCGAACTCCGAAAAAATGACCCGTACGACACGGAGCGTGTAGAAGAAGACCCTCCTCTTATCGCTGACGAATCCGGGCGCCCGGATCTATCTCGTCTGGTGGAAAAAAAAAACGCACGAGGAAAAGGCGTAGTCGTCGTTTGCAACGCGGAAACAGACGTCGAACGCTGTGCTCGTCATCGTGCACAAGATCGAGACAGAAAAACCGTTAGGGCGGTCGAGACGGAAACGCCGCGTTTCCGCGCTTCTCAGAGCGTCGTCTCTGCAGCGAGTATTCCTCGTCGGTGGCTTCCTTCGGTACAGCGGCGGGAGGGGGAAGACACGAACTGCGCCGGATGGTAGCGCAGGGGGGGAGGCGTGTTTAGAAACAAAAAACAGGCGTACAAAGTGCAACAGGGGGAGAGCAAAACAAGATGAAGCTCGCGAGTGACCTTCACCTTAACATGGCGGTTGAACGACTCTCCAGGTATGCGGAAGGCAGGGAGGGAGAGAAGGAAGAGGAGGGGAGGTCCCGGAGCGCGCACGCTCCTTTGATTCGGTCAAGGTTGCACGGTTCCCGATCGAAGCAAGGACCCAGAAGGAAGCAGCAATGTAGCAGAGGACGAACGGAAGAACAAGAAGAAGAAGACGAAAATTACGCTAGCGAGGCAGAAGCGGCGTCGACCATTTATTTCGAATTTGGGAGAGCGCGACGGCGACACACGTCCTCCTCCTCCTCCTCGACGGGCATTCTTTCATCTCTGCATCTTCGTTCTGCGTGAACGAGCCCCTCCGCGACTTCCAAGCGCCTCCTCGCCTCTCCTTTCGTCGAGCGTGCTACGTAACGTTACGGCGGCGTCTTACGCCGTGTAGCCGAAACGTCGTTCTCCGCTGGCTGCGGGGCAAAGTAGGTGACGACCCATTCGAGGGCGCCCGACCAATAGCAGCGTCCGGAGAAAGAAGACGCTGCGAGTCACGTGACGGCGCGCCCGTGGCGCCGCCTGGCGTGGTATTAAACCTAAAGTGACGGCACCTAGGTAAACTGTCCGCACAATCACACTCGTGTCCGGCAAGCGAGCAAGTGAGGACCACCACTGCAGAACGGACCACTGTCTGCACACGCGCACCGGCCGCTGCCAAGCCTCGCCGCCGGCCTAGCGCGTTTTGTTTTTGTTTTGTTCCGTTTTTTTCTCTCTCTCGTGACGCGACGACCCTGGATTTGTGACCGTCGGTATCTCTCCCACTGAACTCCTCTCCCAACCAACCACAACAGTCGATGTATTCGCAGAGGCAACGTCACTTCTCAACGAGCGACTCCAATAACAGGTGAGTCGATGCTACACCTGCTATGAAAGAAAAAAATTACTCCAGTGTGTGCACAGCATGTTCCATACATGAAATCGCGACTAAGCTCACGAGATATAGATTCGAGGTACGTTTACTAGATCGGTTTCGCCCTCATTGTCCTCTCCATTCCATCCAGCTTACGAGAAGACGTCGAGATGTCGAAGGAGTTAACGCCAAAAGCAAATATACAGCAGTGCCATGGTGCGCCATGTATGCCATGTTAGCCTTTCTTCCATGTCAGGTTGCAAGCGAAATGGCTCACGTTTTTGCCCCCACGAAGCTGAGGATCTCACCCGCTGCAAGCAGACGACGATGATGTGCGATAACTTACACACATGCAAGACAGGAAACACACTAAGTAGGCATTTTTACGAGGACATAGTCGAATACGGAGGTCAAGAGGTCATGCTTGAGCCTTTACAGAATCGCAAGTACACATAACTAAATGCGCATCTGACGACGAAATGTAGCCGGATCTGTTAACAGTGTACTGATATCTTCAGTTTTCTGTTGACAAGCATGAAACGAAACGCAAAATATGCGTCCAACAACTAGAGATGAATCTTTAGCCTTAAGCGACGCGGATAATATAATGACGCTGCCATCTTAGAGCAGACACCGTATGGCGGCTGAGTCACAACCGATGTTGCTTCGCATCTATTCTCTTCCACTAAGCTAGCGAGGAAAAGAAAATCGAAATCATCGAAGCTCACTAAGTTTGACTATATATACGACGTAAAAATATCGTCAACGCTCCCTTCGGTGAACTTTCATGAAATCTTTCCCATTCTCAAGGAAGCGAAACTGGATGCTTCATTGTTTTGTTTTAGGAATATTTGCAGTGTTTGTTTCTATGACGCAGTAATGACACAGATGCAACCTCGCATACACTGTCATCATTTATTAAAGAGAGATTTAAGTGACTGAAGTCGCACACGTGCCTATGCAATGCTACGCGAACTGGCACGTCTCAACACGATGTCCTAATGCCCCAACAATGTATATCTCTCCTTCATATTTTTATCGGGTGTCTTTGTAGAGAGAGAACTATGAAAACTCCTGACCGAATTCCAGATATTTCTGATGGCGTGAGCATGTGTGCTACTCTGTATGAGTAAGGGGATAAAGCCTCAGCAATTATCCTAAACAGGTTTGAGTTATTTGCCAAAGTTCTTCACGTTTCACAAAATGGACGGACGGGAAAAAATCTTTATTCACAAAAGCACCTGCAAGGTTGCCGGCCCGGGCTCAGGCCACCCGGGCATTATGTGCGGTGAGGCATGGCCTTCCCACCACTGCCCGGGCCCGCTGGATTGCCCACAGTTGGTCGTGTAGATCTGAGCTAGTCAGAACGCTTGACCATCGCTCCTCGAGAAGGTCCGGTCTGTATGTTGTCCTCTCTGTATATTGCTCTGATCTGTGTGCATTTCCATAAGATATGTGCCATGTCTGCGTCAAAATTAGGCGCTTCGAGTCCCTGTCTTCTTTGTCGTTGTCCCGCAACTTGAACTTGACTTGCCACCGCCTTGGGCAGCGCGTTCGAAACACGTTTGTGCTGCCTTGGCACAGCCTAAAGGCAGCGCGTTCGAAACGTGTTGAAGGCGGTGGCAAGTCAAGTTCAAGTGAAGGAGCGTTTCTGAATACGGGGGTTAACCTGTAATCTACAAATATTTACACCCTTAGGTGTGTACCGTAGTCTTATGGGCAACACGCTTGCCTTCACGGATACAACGAATTTCAGTACACCCGAATTCCAGCTCTGACTACATGTACGATAACAGAAAGTGTCGTTAAAAACTTTTAGTGATTCTGGTCACCTGATGTACGCCTTATGCGACTGTTTGGTCCCTATAGCTATGATAATTTATTTGTTTTTAGTGTTTGCGTAGTGTGTTGCAGCCGTCATCACTTTTCCTTGCAATGAATGAAAAGTCAGCGAATAAGAATACACTTGTTCCAATCTAAGTACGATTCGGTCTGATCCCCTAATATACATGACGGTGTTAGCTATGGGGATTGCTTAGGTATGATTAACTGTGGCGCAAAATACACTACGTGAAAAGGGCGCTTGACTTTCTGAACTTTTCTGTTCCCCTTTTCACGAAATGTTCTTTGCGCCACAGTCAAGCATACCTAAGCAATCTAAGCACCAACTCGTCCAAGAAGAAGTCCTTTCGGAATAGCTACGGGGAGACCGTATGCACCTACAAGGGCGCTGAAACATTTAGGGTGCGCCACGTTGAAACGACCACTGAACTGTCGCTTATTCTGTCATTCGAGATATCGAAACTATACAAGGAAACGAGCGTTGCGATTTGCATCTCTCGAAAGCGCCAAGATCTCCTCGCAGTGCTGTTGCAACGGTTGTGCAGAAACTACGTGCGACAAAAACACCCTTCGTGTAGCGTTAAAACCATGTAGTGCCTAACGTATCATACATGTCACGTTGGGTTTGAATGAATACTGATTATATCTTGGTAAACTTAACCCAAGGTGAATGGTGTCATTTTCGATATGCCTGAGTGGAGTAGTTTAAACTGCGAATAGTTATTCAAACCAGCGAAGAATTAAAGAATTACAGTGCTAAACTAATTAGGTTTCTATCAAGTGCCGTTTCACTGTCTTACATATTTTTTTTTTCTGTAAATGTGATCGCTCTGGTAGGAAATCAAGGCGAACAATTTGACCTGCTTCTTTCTTGTTGTACAGCGACGTCTGGATATGACAGAGTTAACTGGTGTTGTACTTAATTGGTAATTGATTCCGCTTAAGTATACCCCCTTGGTACGTTCACACCGGTACATAAGAAACGCTACGTAGGACTTTGTGATATGTTTCCCGCGCTCAAATAAGCATTTTCCGCGTATAAAACTTCGTAACATATATATGCCCTGAAAACGATAAAACGGTTCTTGCGGAATCTCGCAAACTGAAGCAACGGTTGCTAAAAAAAAAGGCATCTCTACGTCTGCAGCACAAAGCTACAAGGAAATTCATAGGCATTTTTTAGAAAGAAAAGCCTCTTAGTTGGCGTTCTGGTCTGGGATTCAAGCCCGGGACCAATGCTTTCCCAGAGAGGTCGCTCTACCAATTAAGCTAACCTGAAGGATAACAGCTGCCAGCGTGAGAGCATTCTATACCCTATAGATACTGTTGTGTTACAGAATCACTAACTAGTAAAACTGTTCGAAGCTGCTCGCCGCCGCCAGTCGCGTCCTCATAACATATATATTGCTTCGGGATGATAACAGCAACTCACATAAGTTAATCAATCGATGAATCCGTCAATAATTGTTATTTGTATAGGAAAACCGGTTTCACCGTGCTGAATTCTCCCATGGTTCCTGATGCACTTATGCGTCCAAATTGTCATATAGCAGAGAGTCGTGTATTTGGCAGGATCGTATCGGTGCACATATCAAAACCATGACGTCATCGACGTGCCATCAACGGCCATATCCGTTACCGGCAAAAGAACACGTGTACCCCAACTCATATTTATACACAAGGAGTTCATTAAGAAAGGGAAAATTGACAACCACCCATTTGTACCACGAAGCCGCAAGACAATCCATACGGATTTCTCAGAAATAAAACTTCTTAGTCGCCGAAAAATTCGTCCTGGCCCGGGGTTCGAACCCGGGACCAACGCCACAAGGGAGTCCGTATGGATTTCCTTGTGACTTCGTACTACAAACGGGTGGTTGTCAATTTTCCCTTTCTTAACCCTTCCGCCACCTTGTGGGATTCCGCAGAACTGATTTGCTAAGTCAACGCAAAAATCTTCAACGCGTTGAGAGCAGCGCATCTTCGGCAAACAGGTCGCTCGACGTCATTTTTTTTTTCTTCCCGTTTCTCTTCGGTGGCGCTTGTTATACAGCAAAGTGGATTTGTACTCCAATGAAAATAACTTTCGCTTTTCAGGTCTAGCTACATTTAATCTACACAGGACATAGCGGGCTGCGTTGTCTAACTGTGCCTTGCCCACATAGCAACTGCTGACTGGGAGTTATGCGTAAACAATAACGGAACAATCCGGAATGCCAACCTTTTTTGTAGTTCCACTGGAAAAGCGACGTATCACACGGAACGAATGCTACCCTTTCCTTGCTTGCCTGGTGGATAGCGGTTTGTGCTTAGAAAAGACAATTTCTTGAACCCACAAGGAAGCACATTGAAGCACCGTGGTGGGTAGAGGGGGCTGAGGGGGGAGGGGAGTGAAAGACAAGAAAGTGGTAAAGAGAGGCCGCTTTCTCGATAAGAGCCCCCGCACTACCATGCACCAGGTCTGGGTGCCTCTCTCCCATGAACCGCTGGTTTCCCAGCGGCACTGGGAATCGAACCCCGTACCTCCCGAATGGGAGGCAAACGTGTGGCGTCCATCGAATCAAGTCAACCACGGTGTGAGCCTGCCCCACGTATTCGACTAAGCTGCACAATGAGCTTCTTAGTACGTCTCACTAATTAAAAGAGTTAGGCGTAGCCCACTTGACGCAGATTGACTGACTGACTTGGGGCACATAGCACCGTGCGTGTCATTTCTATATCCGAGATTATCCCGCGGATTCCGCGAGCGACATACTTACGGCAATTGTCACGTTCATGAAAGCGACCTGTAAGTCCTGGTATAGCTCAAAAATAGGTCGGGAACAAAAATGTCAAATTATGTGTATGCAATAAACGGAGAAAGGCAAAATGGCGGCAGAAGCCATGCAGCGATGGTTCTCAAAGTTAAGCTTGAAACATCGGTGACATCAAACACACGCTAATTATAACTTCTATTGTATCGTTATTCATTGCAAACATATGACGACAATCACGGGACGACGAGTACTGAACTGGGATATACACGCTTAAACGATTTGAGATTTTCGAGACCCTTACTGGCAAAAAGTAGATCCAGGGCGCCAAATGTTCTTGCCGCAGACATTGAATATGCGTTACAAAGGCGCGCATGGTGTGCGGTTTACCTTACAGGGAAATGCGAATGACGTCACCGTAACGCGAACCAATGCGAGCATCCCAACTATGACGACAGCATCATGTCCTAAGACACCACACATCCGGACGCACAACATCGCATCCGGCCTACGACACGTTATATGAGAAGAGCTTGGGTGGGGGCTAGTTGGAACATACTGTATACAGGTATGTTGTATACAGGATTCCTTTGACCTGCGGGGCATCTTACATTGGGCAGACGGGCAGGTGCCTGAACAAAAGGCTTCAGGAACACAAGAATTTGTGTAGTAGGGTTGCAATCGAAGGGAATCTCGCTCAGCACTGCTCTAATTGTAAATGTAACCCAAATTTCAGGGACACGTCCATTGTGGCGCACAGCAAGGACAAAAACAGAACTATCATTGAAGCTTACAGTATGACGTCGGGGAAGTTTGGCGCATGCGTTAGCTCCCCATCTATAGCACTCACAGAAAGACAAGCGGCATGTTTAGCGACACAAATATAAATGTATTCGGAGCATAAGTGACTTCTTTGATACAGACAAGAAGCAGGAAATAACATAAAGTTTGAATTAGATTTATGCACGTGTTTCACTGCATAGATAGCACCGATGCTTGGCTCATGCGTGGTTTGCCTACAGTGGCCTTTCTTTCGTATGTTACGTCTTTCCTTCCTCTCCTTTTTGATCTTCTTGTTTCAATAAATTCAGTTGTTAGATGCGCTTCGTCTGTGTTGTCCATGTTTTTTCGTCCTCAACTTTGCAGCGCTAAATAAGTTTTCTACGTTATATGAGTTCGATAAGGCACCGCATCCGGCCCTGTTAGATATCCGGCCCATCGATCCAAATGGTGGGAGCTGTACGGAGCTGTACGGAGCTGTACGGAGCTGTACGGAGTGCGATAAAAGACAGCTTCTGCCCAGAATGCCATTTTGGCGGTGCTTTACCAATACACTCTTGCCGCGATTATTAAGGAGCTATTATATTCATCTGCTTAGCTCGAAGTCGAGGGTACGATTACCGGTCGCGATGGACGCAACTCGAAGGGGGCACGATGGTCAAATCAAGGACCGGGTCTTTCAAAGTTGCATCTAGCACTTGTGTTATTCGGGACGTTAAACGTCGTCTTTGAAATCTTTCCTACATGCGCTTGTAGCAACAACACAGCAACAGGTTCAGCTTTTCCACGCTTTTTCAGATTAATGGGATATACCATGTGCAAGTGCTCTCGTTTCAAAATACCTTCTTTTTATTTACCGCGTGATGTCACATCAAAGTTCTGCGTTGGGTTTGAGCTTTTTACTTCGACTATTGATGCAGCAAGCCTCTATTTTCCTGCAACATATCCTTACGCAATATTGTCAGTTGCACGCTTAGAGGATTTTCATTCGCGAAGTGCCCCACATGTAGTTACTCAACTCATAAGCAAGTCCCTAAAGGGGTTGACTGGGTGTTTCTTTGTTGTATGATATGTGTGTGATGTGATATGAGTATAGGTGTGTTTTCGTAAGCTTTTTCACGTCTAATGGAATATCGCCGAAACATCGACTTCACCCTTGTCTTCTGAAGCCTAAGTGCGAAAATTCTTACCAGACGCGGATCGGTAAGGCTTTGTCTAATGAAAACTGATTCATGTGAAATATGCACGGTTTCGGCAGGGGAATCGCCTGAATACTTGGAGAAATCCGCGCGTCCATATAAAAAGGGCAACTCGGATGCCTTGAAGACTCTCAACGTAGAAGACAACCACCACCACACCCCTAAAAGGCCTTGCGCCGCGACTGGCCAAGAAAAACTAGATCAGGTCAAGTTCAGCGGGTCGTGCGCATCTTGACACAGGAAGCGGTCGTGCCGGTCCCGAACTGAAGCGGCCGGCCAACCTCGCATTTCGTATCATAGAGGAGCAGACTTGCAATGACTGTTCCCTTCTAGGAGTGCATTTATTAAGGCGAAAGCCTTAGATGCCCCATGAAACGCGAAAATTGATCGTTGGCGTAAACACGAGTGATGCGAAAGATCATCATCACGCGATAACGTCACCATATGACGTCACATAGCGCCAAAATTTGTGGAGTCATCACATGACAGACATCGTCGCTAGGTCAAAGATGGGCCGATCACGGAGGCAGCGCAAAACCAGGTGAGGTGCAGAAAGATTGCAATGCATCCGATCCTGGGAGAAGTGCAAAACCACGTTAGGTGCAGAAAGCTTTCGGAAGGGGGCGGGAGAGGATCAATACGTCGACTCGCAAGAAAAAAAAAAAAGATATATTTCGCCTTCGAGTCGTCTTAGGTGAACGCGTAAGGGACCCTGTGAGTTTTTTGAGGACAGATCGTTGTTAGCACCAGCATCTGTTTCCCGCTCAAGCAAACGAGGCGACCAGTGCATCCGCGCAATTCAATCTAATAGTTATTCCCTTATTTATTTCTCAAAATAAGAGATTTATCGCGGTGGACTCAAGATGATAAGTCGAATAGTGCTCACTTACTGATTCAATGCATTTGAGTATATGTAAAACACTAGCCTATCCTTAGAGTATAACTGTTGTTTACTTTTAGTAGTCAGTAGTAGTAGGCACCACCATATTGTGACACTGCCGCTAAAGAAAACGCGCAGCATCCTTGAACTTCTAGCGCATTCCGTTTCTTGGTATCGTTCAAAATCGACGCAATGTCATTCTTCGCTAATACGCCCGCCGAAGTTTACACACGAGTCGTAAGGCAGGTCAAGTTTGCGCGGCTCAGTACACGGGACGCAACCGCACGTCCTTGACACGGAACACGCACGCCGCGGAAAGGAGGCGACGCGGTTTACGTGTCGCCATTTTTACGGCTTCGGTCGACCTCTCAACGAACGCTATCTCTCAGAGGCCCCACCCTCATTCCTCCGTCGTTCTCGACGTCCTGTGCCTGTTCCTTTGCCTCTCGAATGTGGCTCGTTCCCTGCTAGCTTCTCCTTCACTTGCGCGTACACGGTCTTTTTGTTTACTTCGTCTTCCTCGTCTTCGTCTGCTACTTCGTTCCCACTTCGGTCTTTTGTTTCCGCCTGCGTCTTTATTACAGGCGCCTTTTCTTCTTTTTTTTTCTTTTTTCTCGGGTTTCAGGCGCTTCTGCTCTCACGGCATGCGTCGTCTGCCGCGGTTACTCGCGATGCCCTGTCTCCATTTTTATTTTAATTCCTTCTTCTTCATCTCACGCTCTTTCCTGTCGTCTCGGGCCCGGTCGTCCGTCCGGCCCGTTGACCCGGTAATCCCCGACGACGGGACGACGAGGAAGACTGCGAGCCGGTCGAAGCCAGTAGGTCAGAGTATGGCCGCGGCGACCGCCTCACGACGAGGAAGGAAGGAAAAAGGCGGGCGCGGAAGGCACCCAGAATGCAGACCGGATCGCACCGCCCGAAAAAAGGCATTAGAGATGCGCCTCGGATATCGAAGAAGCCTGCAGGGTGGGATCCCCCGTGTCGTTCTGGTCCGTTCCTCCTCGCCACCACGACGCCGCACCACTTCCAGAGACCAGGTTATCATCCCCTTCCCGCTTATATATATATATATATATATATATATATATATATATATATATATATATATATATATATATATATATATATATATATATATATATATATATATATATATATATATATATATATATACACATCGAGTCCACGGTACTTATCTCGAGTTCCAGGCGGAATTTATCGTCTCCTCTTTAATGGATTGCTCTACATATCGCGCTCGAATGTCCAACCTCACGGCCCGCGTAGTAAAGTCTACTTTGTCTAACGATGCGAATCGAAGACGACACACACTGATTCGGCCAGGCTCCTTTAGTGCCGTATACACAAATGCTCCCGCCCGAGACGTCGGGGTGGCCTAATCTGTCTCTGCAATTCGTATGCGGCACGTAGTAACTGGTTTCTTGTTTTCTAGAAATACGGGACCATATATGTTCCCCCTTAATCCTACTAAAAAAAAAAAAAACTGAAAATAAAACGACAGGCTCTCGTTTTACGAGAGACCTGTCGTTCGTTTCTTATTTGATCGCCATCACTTCTCTAAGATTCGATTGTTTTACGACCGAGGTCTGCGGTCGTACCGCACGTCACTAAATCTCTAGTTCCCTATTAGCAGTATACACTGACGTTTCCGTTTCGATATTCATTCGAGGATAAAAATGAAATTCTGTCATGACACTAGATGACGCTGCGTTTTGCTGCATCCAGTGCCCTCCGCCTCTTTGTTTTATTAACCCATATTTTCACCCCCTCCGTGTTGTCTTTTTTGTAGAGTTCAGTTTCAGAGGGCAAAGAATGCGGCCGGAACGGTGCTTTCCAAATATTTATTTTTTCCCAGATCAGTGCGATATGCAATCTGTCGTAAGTTGTAAGATTGTCGGCGTCAATACGACAATCGATAAACGAGCTATCAAGATCCAAGATCAGCCATTTTGCGATGAAAATCACGTAAGTCAATGTGTATAGACGATTTTACGTAAGACACATGGGCGCCGCCCCCTTGGGCTTTTAAACAAATATTTTATTTTTCTATATCGCGACGTCGGCTAGTACGGTCACGAAACGTCGAACGCACCAATCCAACCGTTTTCACGCGTATGCGTCTGCCGTAGCACTGTTCGTTCAGTTGTTAAAGATACAAGACCGTAAAATAGCCTATATTGCAACGTGTCCCCGAAATACCACGCGTCGCTTGTTCGGAAAGGAAGCAACGCCTCTCTTTTTCGTCCGACACGTTTGCACAGCCCGCAGGGCGTGAAACCATGTCGTACTTTTGTTCGCCCTGAAAACACGCAAGGGTGCTGGTGTTTAGCAAGTCACAGAGCCGTAACGCTATACTCTCATTTTCACCTTCATCTGTATTTTTTCGTTTTTTTTAATGCCAACTCATCTTCAACGTTATATTTAGTTCAAATCCTCCTGCCTCCTTTATTCGTGCCAACTGGATCGCGATATCTCGTGCGCACCCAAAGAAAGGTCGTGCCTCGCTGAACACGTTTGCCGACGAATGCCGGAGAAATCTTCAGAGAGTACAAAACAACAAATAAATATCGGAATATCAAACGCGTGCACGTGCTCCTATCTAAAGTACACACAAGAGCAGTAAGCGTAACGCATTTGACGGTGCTTTTTCTTCTTCCGCGCACCGGCGAAACTTAGTAGCTTCGTCCGTTTTACAACTGCGGCGTCGTTAGGCGCCGCGTGAGGGGCAGATAATCGGGAAAAAAACGTGCAGGAAAGTGAGTGTCACGTAGGTTATCAATTACTATAAATGCGTGATGATCAATTACGCTTAAATAGCACACTTCCCTGCTCGTTAGAATCGCTGTATTCCTCTGAAACGTGTGTCTCCTTGTCTGCAAAAGAAACCACGTCCTTCAGTTTACCTTTTCATTTCTTTTTTTCTTCCTGAACTAGAAAGAGCTTACGACGCGTTCTCTGTTTCGCAGTGTTATGATAGTGACATAATATTGCAGTGTTATGCAATGTTATGTCAGTGTAAGCAATAAGGCGCCTGATGAGTAAACATTTATGAACTCAAGCTCAGTGTTTGCTGTATTCTCACAGTACACATAAAGGAAGGGTGTATGTTTCGAAGCAGAGAGGAAAGCTCACTTTTTACGTAGGTTCGCTGTGATACAGAATAATAATAATAATAATAATAATAATAATAATAATAATAATAATAATAATAATAATAATAATAATAATAATAATAATAATAATAATAATAATAATACGGCTCGATAATATTGATCGAAAATATTAGAACTTCAGCAACGCAACACTATTTACGTATAATGTAAAGTGTTACTGATGAGAAGATGAACAGATGCTTAAATATGCCCCCCCCCCCCCACCCAGCCCACCCCCTTCACACGTTTTCATCGCTTTTATAGCGGAGACGTTACGATGAGCCAGCAATGCTATGGAATATTTCTCTACGAAATGATGCTCAATTTATAAACAAAAAATTATCAGAATAACGCAAGGAGCACTCTAATTGCTCCATGTAAGGGTTGTGCTGCAGTAACGTGATGAAGTAACCAAAGACGACGCAATGCTATCGATACGTCGACCATTGTCTCAGTGCCGTTATATTTACGACGCGAGCTTCGGAAACTGAACTGAACAGTGCAAATGCGCGCAACCCTATAGGCTTCCAAAGCAACGTCGAGCAGCGCCACTGCTCTTATCGCAACTGGGAATCTCCATGGCTTCAACACTGCCACCCCCGCTTCCGCGCACGCGCAGAGCTCTCGGATTGCACCTGTGGTGCGTCACAATGTAACTATTGCTGACTAGCAGTGCTCGGGCCGAATGAGGAGCGCATGCGCGCACGTGTTCTTGCCGCCGCCGCTGCCAACTCCGGCGACAAACCGCCTTCGCGGGCAGCGTCTGCCCCCAGTGGCGCATAGCTCGGCCGCACGAGCGTCGCGCCCATACTTGAGCTTGGGTTCCCTATACTTCCCCTTCGCTGGCTTTTACCATAGACAGGCAACAACAGTTACGACTACAAACACGCAGAAACGCAAATTCGAATCGAGTCGCTTGCGCGTGACGTCTGTACGCAGCTTAGAAACGTACTGGTACTCCAAGACGGCGGCTCTGATGACGTCAACGCAACATAAACAAGTTGCGATTAACCTGCTTCAATGTGATAACGACGCGGCAGGAACGTTATTGGCCTCTTTGTGTGAATGACAAAGGAACCTGCATGTGATGTTTCGATTACATTAATGTGACGTCACAAACTTCGTGTCCCCCATGCTGGTGCTCGAACATGGCAGCTTCAGTGACGTCCGCGTAAGCCATCTATAGCAAGCAGCCATTCCAATAACGCTCGCTAACGGTCGCAACGAGTGTACAGGGGCGAGAAAGTTTCATAACCCGATTATGAACGTCCTGTACATGCCCGTGCTTTGGCACCACCCGAAAGCTGTCCACGTTTTGAGGGCTGCAGACGACTGCGGGGCCAACGATGCGTTATCTCATCTATTAGCAGGCAAATAAATTGACTCACGCCAGAGCGAATTGCGCGCATAATTTCTCGCGCAAGTTACGACCGGCACCGCTGACGACGAGGTGTCTGAAGAAGAAAGCATTAAGGCGCCTGTCTCGGTAGCACAGCCGAACTACGTGCGCGGCTCTTAAAGCGACGCCAGTGAGCACGCAAGACCCGAAATTGCTCATAATTCAAAACGCCGTCGGCCCAGCTATCATCAACGATCATAACTCTGGAAGAGCGGATGAAACCGCCTGGCGTTTGAATACAAAAAAAGATGCGGGAGAAGGCTTAAAACGTTGTCACGGTGCGACCACAGTGCATGCTTACAGACCAACCCCTATAGACACAACTCCTGGCTTCAAAGATGGACTAAAAGCTACGCGCTACGATGCGTGCCACTGACCTCGCTATAGGCTTCCAGTTATATGCACTACGCGCACGCAAAGGTCCGATAATAGGCGGTTCAGCGAAAATAACAGGGCACGCCGCGGGTCTGTCGCAGCTCTCCAGTTGTCATTACGGGGCCATGTGGGGGCGCTCTGAGCGTTTTGTTCCTTCCTATGCCTGTTGTATACGGCCTCGTGATCCGGTCCCGATTTTACGGGCGGCTCCGTTTGAAAGGTATTCGCACGCAGCCATTGTCAGCACGTTCGAGCCCATTCGGTGGAAAGTGTACACGCGAACTCACGCTTCGGGTGATGCCGCTGAATGCTTGACTCCCTACGTGATCCTTTATTAAGATAATGATGATGAAGGTGTAATCATGCTCACCATGAATGTCATTACGACAGTCACTTCAACCATCTGTCTGGAGAACTTGTGCTTGGAACTACGCAACGCCGCATTCTCGCGAAGCAGCAAGCGTTGTTACGCGTCCTCTGTGAGTGAAGGAACAAAAACGGCCGCTCATATGAGCTGCGTCAACATTCGGCAAGCACGCCATATACTGCTGGACTAAGAGCCACGCGACAGCACCCGGGCTTCAGTGTAAAGTGACCCAAATTGCGTGTCGGTCACCGAAATGTCGTCCTCACGGTAATTTCGAAATGGCTAGTAGGATGGCAATCCTTGGTGTGCTGTATCGGTTGATGCGAATAACTACGTCTGTTTCACGTAAATTGCGATCACGTTTAATTACAGTGCGTCTGCTAAACTTCAAGACTGGCATTATAAGAAAAACCAACAGCTTCACGCATAGCACGACGGAAATCTGCAGCAGAGATATTCATCAAAGCGGGCTGTAGCATGCACTCATCATGGCTGTCGGCAGGGAGATGCGAAAGGAGCACTTGCCCCCTATCCAAGCCATACCAGCACTCCCCCGCCGAGATGCAACACGGCTTTGCATCATCTGTTGTCATTGCGCCGTGTGGACTCTGGTGAAATGTTTTGCGATTACCAAGGGCGCACCTGACTATCTTATCGTTTATTCTCCTATGTCTGCCTTCTGGCAGCTATCAGCTGAATTCACTGCAAATGCCGAATCTTGAGTCACAAGGTACTCGTTAAGCGCAGTGTGTCATAGCATTAATGACGCCACAATTAGCTCTCAGTCGTGAGAGTGAAATTGAACATTGCGTACCAAAACTGTGTGCATGCTCACAGCGGATCGGATACGCACTCGCTCATTCGTACTATAACAGCGCATGCTCAATGCAGCTACACGAACCTTGGTAAGCTGCACAAGCCGTGTCCCATTCGGCCATGGTGTCACACCTTACACGTTTCTTCGACCTCTATAAAACGTCACTTTGTTTATTATTACATATCTCTGGCTTTCAAATGGAAAGCTTTAAAGAAGCATACGCTAATCTCAATAGGGACTTTCAGGACGGACATTTCGGATTTAGTTGCAGGGTGTGTGATCGGCTAAGGTTCGAAATTCTGTACCACCTCTGTGTCGTGTGGAAAACCGCTTAGGGGGCACCAGTTAACCATTTAAATGGCACCATATCAGGCATACATAGATATAAAGGCGACAAAAATATGTTCTAAGACATTAAATTGGCTGATATGAAACACGGTAATATGAGAAGAAAGTTACGCGCCACACTTTGCAACTTCTAACCAGCTCGTGAGAAGAAAGAAGCGTATTGAAAACAGCGTTTGAGAATGGTTGCCATCTGGTTACCATTTTTTAAGCATTCCATTAACAAAGCAGAGATTTAAAAAAAAAAAGAACGCCGTATTACGAATAAGGAAAAGACATAAAAAAAAAGAGAGCGCACGAACGTATTATGCGCGGTGCGCAGACGACTCGCTAGTCTCTGCACCATCAGTAATGAGTAGTAGCTAACACAACATAAGTATCTACAGGTTTCACCACTCGCACCTAAATAAATGAAGAAAAAAAAATAACGAACAAGTGATATATAAGGCCTGAACGGAGATGAACACGCGATGATATCGGTTCAGAAGAATGCGAAGGAAGAAAAAAGAAAAGTGGGAACGATAGCAGACGACGCTCCATAGTTGCCGACTAACTTCCAAACAACGACAGACACTGCAAAATACAAACGCCACTGTACCGAGATAAAATAAACGGCGAGTCGATATCCAAAACAAGTGCGTTCACGGAACACGGTCGGGCCGTCTCCACTTCCCACGGCCCGGCGGTGGAGTTCAAAGAAGTTTGTCTAGTTTCTTCTTCTTCACCCACGTTGCTTCTTTTATCCCATGGATGGCCTTGCCTGCGAGGATTTTTTTGTCTTGTTCTCGTAGTCTGTTCTTACGCAACGATCAAGGTCAGGAATGACGTCCCATCCACGAGGCGTGACCGCTCGCAGGTCGCGGAGGCAACACTGACCTAGTTCCGAAATTTCCGGCGGCGCCGAGCGAAGACCCGGTATTTTGCCTCTCTCCCATCTGCCCCCTCGCTCAGGAGGAAGATAGAGGAGGGTCCCAGACATAATGGCGCTCTTGGCCTTCTTCTTGGTCGTCTCCGTTCCTTCTCTTCTGTTCGTCTTATCCTCACTTCTTCGTACCTGCTATGCCTTCGCAGCATTTGTTTTCCTTCAGCGAAATACGTTGTAGTGCAGTATACATTAAACGTAATTCTCTCACACACACATCCACGCACACGCACGAACGCAGCTTTTGTACTGGTATGTATTTTATTCAAACATTAGCGCCGCTAGGTAGCGTGCGAACATTCCAGAGAAGCCGATTATTATTCGATCGAACAGGGCTGAACTGCAGTGCCGGTTAAAGGGGGCGGTAGACGGCTTCCTCTTCTTCACCTTTTTTTCATTGTGATTAACGATTTCACAAAGGTCACAGGTTCGAATCCCGCCCGCTTTAGCCGGATGCGGATGCCCATGGGTCCGACACACCTAAAATACCGATAACTGGTACGAAGGGACTTTGTATGACGTTGTTGTAGTGCGCTTTAATATATATTTTTCTTTTGCTTCCTGGAAAGTATCATTTACGTCACGGGTGGGGCATCGTCGTGCATTGCCGATTAAGCCCGAGTCACCAATCAAAGCGGGTCGATGACACACCGACGCAAAATGTTTGATGGTCACATTTCGGGTGTCTTGAGAGCAATCACGCAAGGCTGGCTAGGTAGCATCATTTGAAACTTCGTTTCCTCCAACACGAGGCTAAGAAGCTAGTACTTTCTTGTAGTCACTTGAAAAAGAATATTGTATGTGGCGAAGGGTGTCTGTTTAGTGTTGTTTGCACACACATCCTGTTCAAGCAAAACGAAGCACGAGTAAATCTATTTTCTTGTAAAGTTAAAACACAATTACAAATGCCTGTGTTAAATGTCGAAATATAACTGCAACACGAGATGTAGCTGCCTGCATAAGTGAGAAAAAAAAAAGGTGCGACGTCGCTATTTTCTATACATATGTCTATATTATTGTTTATGTATGGATGCATACTAGTATGATGCTAAGGATCTAGACGATTCGCGTGTATTTGCATCACATGTCCAGAAATTTCGGACATTGCCCCTGCAGCTTTTTCTGGAGCTTCACTGCAGCACACCACCGTAACTGAATGGGTGGTGTTTTAAAAACACTATATCTCAATATATGCGCCGAGTTTCATTGAAGTTTCAACTAACGCCGATTAGAGAGGGCTGCCTTTGAGTGACATGCGCAGAAACGGAACTTGATCGTTACGCCGTTTCTGAGTTACAGCGACATTTTATGAGACTATGCGGTGAAGCTATACTCCAGGGGGTTCTGGTTCAACATCTTCCCAGAGGGGGCAAACTCATTTGAAATGTGCGAAGGTGGAACTGTAAAACGATTGAAAACGGTTCGCGTTGGTATTGCAATGGCAGAACATGTGTTGTTCTGCTTTTGTGCGAACGTGAACGTTTTTAGGAGGTCGAAGAGAGGGAGATAAAGTGATTACGCGGGTGCAAGATGTGTGTGCGCGTGCTCGTTGGTTCTTACCATGGCGCATTGCGTTGTGATTGTATGCCCATCTGCGTAACTAAGCTTCCATCCAAGTGCATATGCTTTTACTCGTGTGCGTGCAAAAGGTTAATGCGTGAACATGCGCATGCGTGCCTCTATGTGTCTGAATCGCTGTGGCTTCAAGTAGATTAGGGTGAGGAATAAATGCGTAGAGGAGCATAGAGAGGATGGATGAAGCTGTAGAGCAGCATGAATAGTACATAACCGTTAATTGAAGTGAATTATAACGGCTTAGGGTGGATTGGGGCACGCATTAATGCTTAGTGTAATAGAGACAAAGTGAATTAAGGAGGATTAAGGTGTGGGCAGTGTGGAGAAGTTCATCAATGACAATTGAAGTGAATCGTGATGGCTTAAGGCAGATTAATGTGCAGACTAATGCGTATACTGGTATAGAGAGGATGGATGAAGGTGGATTAAGGTATGGAGCAGTATAAGGTAGAAGTACATACAACCTAGTTGAAGTGAACCACAGTGGCCTAAAGTGGATTAATGTATGGATTAATGCGTAAAGTTGTATAGAGCGAATGGATTAAGGTTGATTAAGATGTGAAGCAGCATGACATACACCCCAAATGTTATTTGAAGCGTAACAGAGTGGCTTAAGGTGGATTAAAGTGTGAAGGGGTGTAGAGATGATGGATTAAGTGGATTGGGGTGCGGATTAAGGTCTCCGACCTTCAAGGAGACAAGTAACACGTCCAGTTTTACCTGTGCAGTCAACAACGTTAGCTGCACAGGTAAAGACATCCGCTGTCTTTACCCGCATTAGACATTCTTTTTAACAGCGAAGCTGTTAAAGCTGGCGGTAAGACGTCCGTTAACAAGCAACCCCTGCTGCGATGGGGCCTGTGCTAAAAATAGCCAAGCCGCCACCAAGCCGAATGGCAGCTGCCACCGAGCCGTCGCCATAGCAACCGCCACAGTTTCTTACCCCGTGGCTCAGGGACAGCGATTTCAACACATTCAGAGTGGCAAGCTTTGCGCGTATTTCGGATCCGCCCGTCGCCGTCTCTTGGCTGCCTCTTCTTCGGCCAAGCACGCTGGGTCCAATCGCCGCCGGCGCTGTGATTCCCGTGCTACAGCAAGACTGGCCGAGAATCATACAGCTTCGCTGTGCCAAGGTTTTCGCAACTCAGTGCAAGCTTC
Source organism: Rhipicephalus sanguineus (assembly GCF_013339695.2). Taxonomy (NCBI): domain Eukaryota; kingdom Metazoa; phylum Arthropoda; class Arachnida; order Ixodida; family Ixodidae; genus Rhipicephalus; species Rhipicephalus sanguineus. Next base: position 17,050,267 of record NC_051184.2, read on the forward strand.
CCGCATTTTATTCGCCTTGGCTCGTGTTACAAGAACGTGCCTAAACTTATTTCATTACCATATGTGTTGTATTAATTCCTTTTTGTGAATAAGTATTCTGCAGTTCTTGCAGCCGAAGCTATTTGCACCTTCTCTCCTGAATATTTAGGCTTCTCCTGGAGCGATGTTACGCTCTACTGATTTGAGGCATCCGTCACCAGCAGTTCACGAGCTTCATCAAAATTCGCCATTCAAGCGATAGCTCCCCTCAGGTCACGCAACGCTTCCGAATGCTTGTGCTGCGATCCTGCTCGCGTGCACGAAATGCCAGTAAAACAAAATTCTGCTTTCATAGCCCAGTGCTTCCTGATGTTATGGGTCAATGCATCCCCGTCGAATTGGAGATTCCATAAGAGAGCACACGATCGTATTCAGTGTCAACACACTGAATATGTGACTCGATAATTTACCAATCAAACGTTATGCCCGAAAGTTACTCACTGTAGAGGAGGGAGGGGCGCCAATGGATCTATTCTGGCTTGAAGTTCCTAAACGCGCACTAAATTCGTCTTCAGAAATCAGTTAGCGAATGAACAGCGGTACAGATACATTATATGATACAGACATACAGCAAGAGCGAAATAAGAAGACTGGATCAAGGGCTCGTTTCTATGGTAACAGAGAAACGAGCCCTTGATCCATTCCATTCTTTCATAGCGACGGTCTCGGCCCTGCAGACTTGATGTTTTTAGCATGCAAGGGTTCAGTGATCAGCTGCCAACTCGTGGAAATACCACGTGCTACGTGACGCCAGCTTGCAAAAAAGAGTGTTCCACACTCGTTGCCATGGCTACGAACGACGCTGGCTAACACTCCAAGGATTACAGGCAAATACCCAATAAAGTGGACGGGGGAACGACCGCCATCGTGGAACACCCGACGCGTAATTCGAAGCTCGTGGGTTCGGTTCCCAACAGCGGCAAGTTTTCTTTTCGTTCTGTTTACTTCATTTACACTTACGTCATATTTACTACACTGCAGTTAAAACTACAAATAATGTCTCCTATGCCCTCCTTGGCTAAATTATGTTCAGAGTATGGCATACGTATATTAACAATACCTACGTCATCGTTCTCTCGCACCGGATGTCTTAAGACAGAAAATTTGTATGCCCACTCCTGTATGAGCCTTCGGCTTACAGTATTAATAAATAAATAAATAAATAAATAAATAAAAATCAAGTTGTTGTAGCGTTCGCATTAAGCAAATGTTCAAGCGTTTTTGCATTCCACCTCAGTCCTGACGGGAATCGAGTCCGCAACTTCGTACTCTGTAACAAAACATGACAGCCACTGCATCGGTCAGCGAGCCACCAAGTAAACCACGGCGTGACCCGGCATTGGAGATCGTAGTACAGTCGCCTTCATTAAGGCAGATAACGCGGATGAATGCGTTTTAACTCTTCTAGAAGATAGTAAACCATAATCACAATGGTCATCTTTCATATAAGCTGCTGGTCATCACCCTGTGCCTCATAGCTATCGTCTTGCTCGCTGTCGCGATTCACAAGTCGCATTATTACTTTTTTTTTCAGATTACTGTCCCAATACTATCGGTCTCGAAAATCCCAGCCCATGTCTCGTCATCTGACAACCACTTATATAAAATGCAGTTTAAAATATTTCTACAAAGAGCTTCCGTGAAACTCTTCCCTTACTTTAAGCGATATATTTTTCGCCTGTGTCCTTGGTGCACATGTACCCCCTTTAAGTGACTGTTCTGATTGACTTAAATTCTTCTTCGTTGTTCTTGCCATTACATAATCCGCATTAAATAGCTCAGAACTATTCCCTTGATATCGTTAGAGCCTTGTATACACGCACAATATATTGATATGTATGTAACACGTTATTTGACTTATGCAATGTGTTGTTCCTGTGATATGTCATTCCTAACCTTTAAATGTTTTACTGCGGAACTTTTAAGCTTGTCGTTATCTCGTGTGGCGACACCAGAGAACGATCACAATCGTGAACCGGCACGCGCTCTCTTCGTTCTCTTCTTCGTCTTCTGTTTCGCTCTCTGAACACGTGCGCCGATCTGCCCGGCGTGGGATGCAACAACTCTGATGGGTGAGAGAACGAGTACAGAGAGAGAGAGAGAGGGAGGGAGGGATAAATAAAAATATAGAAAGGAAGAGAAAGTGAGAAAAAGAAATAGATAGGGAGAGAAAGAGATAGAAAGAATAACACAAAAAAGAAATAGAAAAAAGAGAGAGAGAGCAAGCTGTATAGCAAGGAATGGGAAAGGGAGTGAGGGTGAGGAGGAGGGCAACGCCACCAGCTCTGCTGCTTCCTCAGTCTTTGCACCACTAGTGTGTATCTGCCCCACTTTGTTGTAATAATTATGTCTCGGCGTCTTTGTATTGAGCCCTGCTTTTATGTAATACCCCCTCTGAAAGCGTTTAGGGGTATTTTTGAAATATGTAGATAAAATAATAATAAGACTAGGCCTGACGCTGTCACGTCGTCTGCAACTGATTTCGAACACAACGCATTCTGCAACCCGGTCCTTTGCCCCTCTCCGCCGCAGGTTCGCCATGATGACGAGAGCAGCGGTGTTCCTGTGGCTGCTGGGCGCGTCGCTGGCGGCGTCCCCGTCCTCTTCCTCGTCGCAGTCATCTTCGACGAACTCGGCGTCTCCGTCTTCTTCGTCCACATCCGTTGTGTCATCGTCCAGTTCGACGTCGACCAAGAGGGACGACTTCAGCGCCGCCGCGTCCTCCAGCCACCCGGTCTACTCGCCCTCGGTCGGCTCCCCGTCCTCCGTGTACGGAGCGTCCTCGCCGTACGGCACTTCCGCTTCCGGTTACACCGGAGCCGGATCCGGAGGGTGAGTCTTCCTTCCTATGGTCACATCACTTCTTCGGACGCCCACGTGAAGCACTTCACAAAAATGCTGGCTGTTCTAACTTAAAGGGACGCAAACATAAAAAAATTAGGCCGCACAAATTCAGGTGCTACTCAGTATAAGTACGCCACCATCAATGTATTAGGATTAAACAAAAAAACTGTCACTGTTATAACCTGAGTTCTTGAATCATATCAGTTGCTAAACTTCATTCCGAAACCCGGAAATGCCCATGGAGGAATCTGCGAAGGGTTTTTTTAAAAAACCAACACGCCATCTGGGAGCTCCAACAGAAAGCACACCGCATCGCTGCAGCCTTCGCTGTCATTGCGCGAGTTGCCGCGGGAAGAATCAGAAGAAGTATTTTCAAGAAAGGTCGAAAAGTACTGTCGCCGCAGTATCATCTGCAAAAGTAAGCCTCAAACAAAAACACACTGCTCACTCCATCAATGCGGCATCGCCTGCGGGTTTATGCAACGCAACACAAAACAAAACAAAATGCCATCTATTAGTTTGTTTCTTCGCCTACAGGTGGTGCTATAATCACACGCGTTTAAATTTTTTGTAATGAGTATTGCCGTAATGCAGTTGTGCCTGCTATAATGACCTTGAAGGGGCTTCTATTTAGCATCAAACAAAAACTGTCAGATTTCCTCACGGCACGGTTCCATTATGGTTGGAGCCACCGACTTGATGGGGAGCCCTGGGCCTCCCTTCATCATTTTTCTCGCGACTATTAAATAAAGTTCTTGTCACTGACACTCTCAGAACGTAGTACGTGCCGCACCGTCAGAGATGCCGAGAAGCGTGCTTCTCTGCACGCTTGGTGCTTACAAGAAGAAGCCAACTTCAAGGCGTCCATTACGAGCAATATTCTGCATTGTTCGACGAACTCGAACAATGCAGAAGTAATGCTCGAGTACTGCGATTCAGTTACATCGCAACAGGCAGGAAAACACGTGCGTGAGTGCCACATGCTCAAACCGGAATGACAAGAATTTACGCCTGCTGAGTGACAGCGTATCGGATTATTAGTTTCTAAATTATCGTTTCTTGCATTCGTTTTTGCGACGGTGCTTGTGTTGCACATTTGCAATGTCCGCTGTTGCAAATTCGGCAACAGTTGCGTCGTCAAGCTTCTTGATAAAGCAGCTTTTAGCAAGAGGCTCAACCATTCCTGTTACCAAAAAAAAAATGAAGTATTTGTATTTCCCGTGAACTTTCGAGAGCAGACAGATTTCTCAGTACAAGCACGTTCAAGTTACTACAGCAGTGAAACCCGACTATATCTAACTCGGCTAAATCAAATTGTGCTTTATATCGAACTATTTTCGAACACGACAATACTTTAACGTCAATGCGTGGGAAAATTTACATCTAAATAAAAATGGATAGCCGGAACAGTTGCTATATCGAGTATTGGGCGGTGGGAAACGCCCCAAGAAGTTGGCTTTCTCTCACAACACGTTAACTTTATCTCTCGGAAGGGGTCTTTCCCGCATGCATTTGAGAGACTGAACGGTGGATTAGGAGGGCCATATTGATACCACATTTGCTCGTCTGCAACCCGCCTCTACATATAATTCCCACTGCCAACTACAAACCACGCAAAAATAAGAACTGAAAATAAAAAATCACAGCATATCCACGGAGTGAATGATGATGAGTGGGCGAAGCTGCGGAGGTTCATCGGTAAACCGTGAATCTTCCGTGAATTCTGCCCAGTACATCATCACCGACGTGAGATCGGGCGCGTTTACACTAAAGGTTCGATGAGTTATGACGACTTGCAGCTCACTTTAATTTTACATGTACGCTGTGAATTTTCATTGTTTAGAAAACCATTGCTTTAGAAAACATCTGGCGTCTTTCGTTAAGCAGCTGGCGTCTTTTCGTTTTGCTTTAGAAACATCTGGCGTTCTTTCGTTTTGCTTTTAGAAAACATCTGGCGTCTTTCGTTGGTTTATTTCATCAATCAACGGCGTTTTGAACAAAATTTTTATTGTTTATTCACGCACAGGAGAAATCTCACCAGGCACTACCTTGGAGGTAAACAATGGCTGCTAATGGGAATGAGAGACAGAAGAAGTCGGCTTTTAGCTAACACTTACACTTCTACTTCTACTAACGTTTCCTACTGGAACATGCCAATGGCTGCTAATGGGGAATGAGAGACAGAAGAATTCGGCTTTTAGTTAACGCGCACGCTGCGAATTTTTTATTGTTCAACAACGCACAGGAAAAATCTCCCACCGGCACCACCTTGGAGGTCAAGATCTGGTACTAGCGTTACGACTGGTTACGCACTACTACGACTACGAGGGACGAACGGGTGCCGCCTTAAGGAGCTTCGCCCCTAAAAAAAATCCTCGTGCGTAGCCTGAAACTGTTTCACAATCGTGAAGTCAACTTGCGAACAAAAATTCGCGTCGAACTTACGGAAAAGTCCTTTAAATTTTTATATTGAATTATATGATATATCGGACTAATTCCCGTTTTTGGGCGAGTTCGATATATGCATGTTCGACTGTACTCCGTTTTGAATCACGTGCCCTTCTGATCGCAGCTACGGCTCTGCGGGTGGCTCGGCGGGCGCCTACGAAGCGGCTGCGTCGAGCAACACCTACCACAGCCAGGCGAGCCCCAATAGCAACCTGTACTACTACTACTATCCAGTATCGAAGAACAGCGGCCAGCAAGCCTCTAGCGCATCGGACGCCGAATACCAGGTGCGCCACTTGAACGTGACGATACGGCACGCGGATGCCATATTTGATGATGATCATAGTTATTATTAGAATCGGGCTGGCGGCAAACAATCACCAGTGTGAGTGAACTTCTTATGTATAACCGCATCGCACTCTGGTGAGAAGCCGTCGAAAAAGGAACGTCGATGGGGCCAACGTTTCGACCAAAGGACTTGTGTTTGCAGTTGCCGCATTGAAGTTTACAAGGATAGCTTTCGCTTGCTGGTTATCCGTAGTTAAACACACATACGGCGCGGCGAAGGACAGGAAAGCGTGGTGTTTGTCGTTTCCTCGGCCTTCGCGCTGCACTGACGAAGAGCCTCGACGAAATGTTGGCTCATGGCGACATTCGTTGTTCGACTTCTTACCATTTTAAACATCCATCTTCCCCTGTACCTCTGTCCTTGTCGGATTCATACCGTAATCTAGCAATTTACCTATCTCTGCCCCATTTTGCAATGTTACCTGTGCGTACTGCGACATTTGGTGGCATTGGTGCTTTCTGGTGAGTATGACGCTCACTTTGCATCTAATTATGTCTCTGCCAGCCTACCTGCATGTGCACCAGCAAACCATTGAGTGAATGAACGAGTTGATCAATCAACCAATCATCCAATAATTATGTAATGTGCATTGCAGGCGAGTGCGGCGCAGAACTACGCGGGCGTATCGGCTCCCGGCAGCGGCTCGTCGGGCTCGTCGTCTTCGTCGGGTGCGTACGACCAGGCGGCGAGCGCCTCTTCTTCCTCGGGCTACGGTGCCTCGGCCGACGGGGGTCCTTCCTCGTCGGGCTACGAGCACGACTCGAGCGCGGCGGCGGCCGCCTACAACGCGGCCGCGGCCGCCAGCTACCAGCAGCAGCTGCAGGCGTACGCCGCACAGGGTGGAGGGCACTACGGACCCAGTGAGTGGACGATGCGGCGCGGAGTCAGACCGGTATAGAACGTCCAGACAGTAAGAGGTCGCGGGTTCGACATTTGCGCTCGCCTGTTATCCGCCGGCGGAAACGGGCGCGAGCAATCTTCGGCCTTTTGCTCGGCTATATTCAGGGTCCAATACAATGCTGAAGAACCGTGCGCGTTCAAGCTACCAAAATGCCGTGGTCAGGAACAGACTATAAAGAAGAGTTTTGTTTGTTGTCTCATACGCTGATGTACTATAAAGCTAAGGCCCTTTGTAATTTAACAAATTGTCATTCAGCCGAATCCGAGGCAACGCCACCACGTAAGGGTTCGACAGAGCGTATACATGTATGGACAAATACAACGGGAGAAACTGTGGTATCTGATGATACCTGGAGTAATTTTAGGCATATTACGATGTGGCGACCCTAGATTTCAGAAATCATAGTCGGGATAGGAAAACACATCTCGTCAAAGAACTTAAGTGACAATACAACGACATAAGACCGTGACTGGACCCTTGTGCGATACTTTAGCAGTAGGTATGGGGATGGAGGTGTGCTCCAGCAGGTCTTCCTCCCTCAGCCATGGAAGACATTGGAGTACCAATGATATGCACTAACGCAGTTGCAAAACAGCGCAACACTTGTAGATGACACCACACAGGCCGGCCGACTATTCCGCTGTGAACTGCAAAATGACCGAGTCAAGCATCAAGCCCACGTTCGCCAATGAGGTGTATCGGCTGTCAGCTTGAGTGCGTGACATCGCGACTTGAAAATGATGCAAGAATTACTTCTTTCCGCTAGGACGACTTCTGCAATGGGAGTTAAACGGACTTTTTTTATCAAATGTATATATAAGGAGAGGTTGGTACCTCTACATGGTGCCGGCTACTCCTCTTCTCTTGCGTAATAGTTGTCGTCGCAAAGTAGAGGACAAACATAAAACTATGCAAAGGCCCATAGTACAACACTCACGCACTCTTCTGCAACACCAGCACCTGCCAGCACACGAAGAGCCACGGAGAGATTGCGGTTACAAGCTCACTCCGACGTATTACGGAAGCTGTCCAACAACTGCTGTAATTCAAAACTGGAGCAAGAGAGTTAAGACGTGCGTCACGAGGACCCACGAAATGGTTGGAGGCAATTAGGGCTTAACGGAAAAATGTTTATCGAGGGAGAGAAAAAAATAGAAAATTTCTGTAACTGTGCAGTTTCATTCGAGAACATCCCAGTAATCCCACAGCAGCTACCAGCATTAAGCTCTACAGTAGCTTGCCTTTATAAGAACTGATGAAGGCCAGCACTGTTTAGCTTAACTCTCCTGGCGAGAGCCGGCGAACTGAGCCCAGCTGCTCATAGCCCGAGGTGTGAGCAAGCGCGATGGGTTGCGTGTGTATAAGCGGTGACGTGCGTGCCCATTATGGTCACTATTCAGACAAAACGTGGTGGGAAACCTAACCTAAACATTCTGTGACAGTAGGACCTGCTAACACTCGAAGAGCCACAGCGAAATTGCTGTTTGTGCCGCTTGGCCTGCGCAATTAAGTGTGAAAGCGAGCCGTGCTTTTCTGTCTCCGCGCGGTTTTCTCGAACGCAGGCGCGGCGCAGTACGCTCACCTGAGCCAATTGGCGCAGCAGTACGGACCCCAACTGGCGGCCGCCCAGCAGTACTCCCAGTACGCCCAGCCCGGTACCGGGCATTACGGCGGAGGTGGTGGAGGCGGAGGATCCTACCCGTCGCCGTCTTTCCAGGGAAGCTACGACACATCCAAGAGGTCAGTCACCTCACCTGAAGCGCAGAGCTCTTTTGACCTTTCAAAAACTTCACGAGACAGCGAGTTCCCCAGAGTAACTGTCCGCACTAAACACACAGTGGTAAATTCAAAGGATAAACGTCAACAACAGACTAACGTCTGCCTCACATCAAAATGCATACATCAGCGCACTTCGTAGGCCGTTTGTACAAACCCAAAACCATGAAGGGAGGTACAAAAGGGGGGGTTCAAAAGCTACTATCCCTTGTATTCCTATGGCAGCGTAGCCTGCGAACTTTTTACCACTCCTGTACATCAATATTTGCAGCTATCTTTCCAAGGTATGCGGGCAAATGCCTTGTCCGGTTTTACGATGTCGAGAACCACCCCTCATCATTGGTGAAAAAACGCATTTTTAACAGAACTGCAAATTGGGCTAAATGGTGAGGATTCATTGTGGGCGAAGCGCGAAAAACGCAGACGTAAAAGAGGAGAACGACACAAGACAGGCGCTACACTTCAACTGCATTTTAATCGCAGAAATTACACGCAAGAAAACTAACAAACAAAGCAACCACGGCAAAACCCAGCATGATAACAAAAGAATGAGCAACACATTCAACTATCTGAATAGGAAAGGAACGTGCACCACAAGGGTGACGTGTCCCTTTGCAAACAACCTTGCTGCACTACGCGCATACCTACCCCTTTTCCAACAAGTGTATTTCATTATGTGATAGTGCCACAGACGACTGGCTGACGCATGAATTTTCACGTTTATTTATTTGGTAAGCCTCCACCCTTACCGTACCCTCTGGTTTTTATGACGAAAGATCACGGCCAGTCGTCTGTGGCACTATCACATAATGAAATACACTTGTTGGAAAAGGAGTAGGCATGCGCATGGTGCAGCAAGGTTGTTTGCAAAGGGACACGTCACCCTGGTAGTGCACGTTCCTCTCCTATTCAGATAGTTGAATGTTTTGCTCGTTCTTTTGTTATCAGGCTGGGTTTTGCCGTGGTTGCTTTGTTTGTTAGTTTTCTTGCGTGTAATTTCTGCGATTAAAAACCAGTTGAAGTGTAGCGCCTGTCTTGTGTCGTTCTCCTCTTTTCAGTCTACGTTTCTCGCGCTTCGCCCACAATGAAACGCATTCTGCAAAAAGCAAACACTGCTATGCAGCTCAGTCAAATATTGTAGTCGTGCGCGGCTCCCAGAGTTTACAAGCGGAGCGCGAAGTTGTCACTTTTTGAAGCGCCCTCTCTTCATACAGAGGCGAGACCTCACTCTCTTCGAAGCTGCCGGCGTCGGCTCTACTGCGTCATTAGAGCAGATTGCTGCTATTGGCCAATAGCTGACAAATCAAGAGCGTCGTTTGAATCAGATGCGTTTCTTGCCATGGGGTGCCGTCCCCGCGATCTATAGTGTGCTAAAATTAGTAGCAACACAAGCGCGCACCGTAATCACACTAGAAATGAGCGAAGGCGTTTCAGGACGCGCGCTGGCGTAGCCTCTTGCCCCTTTGTCATGTTCGGGTTCGCCTCCAACATAGTTTACCCAAAGTTACATACTCGTAGCACGTCTTCTCCTAAACTCTATAACCCTCGGGTGCAAAGCGCGCGAGCTGGCGTCTCTCTGTTTTTTAGCACACGTTATTTTAATACATGCTTGTCACGAGCCTACACCTTTTCAGAGGTGTATATGCACATTATCATCAAAGATTACTTAACTTTAGAAGCAGCACATAAGCAGAAACTAACTTGGTGCATCGAACAGTGAGGAGAAACGCGTTTCTTTTTCTACAATAGTGATGTTTTCTATGAAACAATTTATTCCTGGGCAAGTTGGTGCTTAGAGACAGGATGATGCGCAAGCTTGTTTGTCAGTTTGCGCATAATGGTAACTGCTTTGGTCAGGATCTTGGTTCTCAGCTCGGGAGTCAGGCCTTCCCGTTTTGTATTTCTCTGTAGTCTTTTTGTCAAAACATGGCAGCGCGTTCAGCTACGAAGTCGCATCAACAAGCTCCTGTTTCAGCTACACGAACCATGCGAGGAGAGCTGAGCCCCCTCGTATCTCTCACCAGGTACTACGGCCTGGGCTCGGTGATCATGCCCCTGCTGGCGCTGGCGGGCTTGGGCCTGCTCATCCCCACGGTGACCAGCCTGAGCGGAAAGAAGAAGCGCTCCATTGACGACGCCAGCCGTGCGCACCTGGGCGACTACGCCGAGCGGCTGGAGCGCTACTTCAAGATCTACCGGGCCGCCGTCGAGAGCGAAGAGTGCATGAACCGCATCGTGTGCGAGCTGGGAGACGCCGTCAGCAACGTGCGCGGAAAGTCGGCGCTGCTCACGTGAGTGCATATAACCATCATCGAGAGCGGGAGCTTTTCCGGTTGGGGATTTTTAACGCGATAGCGTTAAAGAGCTCGTTTCGCAGAAATTGTCCGGCGTCGGTGTCGTTGGTTGTGAGCAAAAAATCAGCGTTGTCCGTGAGAGAAAATTCAAGGTAGATGCAAATAAAGAAATAATAAAAAGTATTCGGTTCGAGTGGAACCGGGGATTCGAACCTGCGAACCCTCGCTCCGTGGCGCGATGCGTTTAGCCGCTCGGCCACCACGCATACATCCTCTAGCATCCTACGGCGAGCTATTTAGGTACACCATTTAGCGTTGGTGGTACGCACATCTCGGAGGTTCTTCAGCGGCTTGACTATCACCGGCGAGATGGCGCAAAGGGTCCAGGGGCGCGCTTTTAAACGGTGTCGCCCCACCGTGTGTCCGTGTTTAGTCGCGCCGCATGCGTAGATATTGGCATTTTTTAGTCTGTCCGGTATTCGGGTAACGCGAAGGCCACGGTTTTAGAACTATTCTAACACCTTGGCGAAAGCGTAGCGTAATACCGAATAGCGTGTGCTATAGCTGCCGCCACGTCAAGCGCCGGCAGCTATGGAGGGTAAAAACTAACAAACACGTAATGTATGTCCTCCGTGATTCCGGGATTATCACTCGCTAAACCTGCATCATGATTATTTCTGTATGGCTCTCGAAAACGGTGCCGAGTCGACACGAAAACTTTGCTGTCGAAGCTTAAGGACGTGAATCTAAAGCAAATAAAAACATCAGTTCAGCCACTTGATAGATTCGAGGTGGACAGCAATCGCTTTCGGCGGCGCGGCCATGTTTACCGGGCGTGCGCATGCGCAGTTCACACCCGGTATTCCGGTACACGCAAAGCATTTGCGTATAGCGGTGTGCCGGACAGACTAAAATCATTTATTGCAGCCTGAGGGCGTCCGTTCTTTGGCTTTCCTTGCGGCGGGGTTTAGGTCTCCACCGAGAAGCGAAGCCAGGCTAGCGATTGGGAGGGCGATACGAACACAGTCTGATTACGTTATCGCGTACTACTGTTGAAAGCGAAGCTCAGGCGTCCTCCAAGTTTTTCTAAGCACTCGTGAATTCCGCTGTTCGCCGACTGTAAAGCAGGAAAACGGAGGCACTCAATGCGCGACAGAGGTAATGGTAACTTGAGAACTAGACTTGCGAATGACACGTTCATTAAATTAAATTCTGTAAAGATCGACCACTGTTCGTCCACTTCCCAGAAGCCGTACAGGGCGGCGCCAGCCCCATTGTGTTCAGTGAGCGAGGAAGAGCACTCTTGTGCTCCCGATTAAGGAATGCCACAAAAAAAAAAAAAGCCCGTGTACATTAACTTATGTTGGTCCATCGGCCATCTTTCCATGAACAACCAGATACTTTGGGATCTGGAATCAGCCACTTATATGACAAACTTGTCTCGCAAGGAAAGTAAGCGGGACGTATAGGCTGAATCACTCTGCGCAATGCTTTAAAAGCCCTATGGCGCTATTTGAAGGTTATGGAATGTTCGACTGCTTATCTCTCGGCGAGCATTCCCTTGTCAGTTCACACTGTTTATCAACTTACCTTTTTCTTACGTGTCATTCTCCTTTTCCCTAAGTGTAACACATGCAACGAGGCACAGTCTGCCCTTATTCAACTCTCCGTTCCCAAAGCTAACCAAGCCTCTTTCCTCATGCAGTGCTTCTTGAAGGCGTGAAACGATATTCCCATGGTTGTTTCTTTACGTATTTAAAGGGCCCCTAAACAACCCTTCTGTTCACGTGACGTCACGAGAAAATAAGCTCTCGATTGGTCTCTCGATTGTAGGGATATCAGTTCTGAATTGTGTCCTACCCTGCTCCATGCAGTCGCACGCTCGTTCTGCCTTGTCTGGCGTGACTACCATGCGCGATCAACTGATTTCACTTCGTTTTGTATGTTTTCGACTGCGCAAGCGGAGATCACAGCGTGTAGCCGAAAAGCGCGACATCCTGATAGTGTGAACGCTTAGTGCTGACATTGTACACGTGTTTTATGAAGAAATAGGAGGCGACAAGGGTAGTGAAGGGTAGTGAAGGCAAGAAAGAAACCACTCTCTCGTCTTTGAACTCGAAGTGGTTTAGGGGCCTTCTAATAATTACTTCATTCATATGTACTCCCTTTATGTCATTACGATTGGCGCAGGGTGATGGAGAAGTTCGCACCCGGCTGGATGAACAACAAGATCGGCGTGTTCAAGTCCGCGGCCCTGACCGTCGACACGACCAAGTGCTCCCGCTACAAGTGCTGAACGCCGCCGTTTGGCGGCGCAGAGATCGACCCTATAAGCATCACGCAGCCCACCACACCACACCGATGACGACGACGACAAAGACAAAAGCACGACCACCCTCCGAGCGTTAACGGACGAAGGCAGAAAAAAAAAAACGAACACAAATGAGTTAAGCGCGCTCCAAACGTTGTCGCCCGAAGGCGCATCGCGCGGCGTACCCACTCGCTCATATCCCGACTCTGCTATTCACTCGCCCTCTTACTGACGCCTACGTTAAGCTGCGCTTTGATTTATCGAATGGTCGATTCTACGAGTAGATAGTGCACGTGATTCGAGCGTCTGAAATAGATAGGTTCCGTCAGGCACGTAGGCAAGGGGGGGGGGGGGGGGGCCCGGGCCCCTCCCGAAATTTGTCCAGCCTTTTATATTCCCGGGCAACTTTTTTTCCTTTTTACCATGGAAATACTTTCTTTCAAATAATTAGGCCTTGGCCCCCCCCCCCCCCCCCCCCGAAAAAAAATCCTGGCTACGTGCCTGGGTTCCGTGATCTGTGTTCACTCACATTGGGTAGACTGGTGACGGCGCGGTGTCGACGAGTGAACGTGTCGGATTCCCCTCCTTGTCCAGGAAGGGACGATGCGCTGCTGTTGAGTCGGTCACGTGACATGCGAAGCTTCGCTATGGCAGCGCCTCTTTCTGCCACGGTTTCCTATTGGGTTAGGTAGATTTTTCAGTGGCCAGGTCAGGCCACGAGTGGTCACGCAGCCCGAGAGTGTCTGAGGGTCTGCTAATCTTCGAAGTATTCATGCCAAAAAAAGAAAAAGAAACGGCATTCCTGATCGAAAACCAATCCTATACTGCCAGACGTACGCCGTATGGATAAGTAGAAAAAAAAAATGACTGCAAGGATGGCTCAGCAACAGAATAGAGACGAAACAAAAGAGTAGGTAGACTTTTTAAAGACGTCAACGACTTTGTTGGCGCAATTACTATCAATTGACACAAAGTGTCGGATCAGGTCTTTTGCCATAAGCTCGATATGGATTTCGGAAGGTTTCCCGAGAGATCATTGATAATGATCATCTTGCTGCAGACAGATTACCATCTGTCAAGTTCAAAGTCACAACAACACCCCGCGGTCAAAAAAAATAATTTTAGTTTTTTTAGTCGTTAATACCGTGTAGAATTGTAAGTAGACTGTAATAGTGCTCTAGAGTTTGCCCTGCGTTACAAGAACAAAACGAATCGCACATTTTATATTGGGGCAGGGAACCGTCCCCAGTCGTGGAAAAGGATAACTCCGTCCACAGGTTGGCAGGGACAGTGAACACAACCGAGCGATTCTTTATTATGAACTCCAATTTTTTTCGTGCGTTCCTCCAGCCAACATACTGCCAAGCAGGTGTCAGTCATAGCTTTAAGACGATTCACTGCGAAGTGCCTCGAACTACTTAATTGTTAGCCGAAGTCTCAACAAGATTATAGCAGTATATCTGTCAAGCGTATCTATAGTTTCTGGCTGCCCCTCTTAATATGCTCTAAACACATCCATTTGCTTTTTCACTTATTTATGCTTTTTTCAGGTCGCCACGGAGGCGAGTGTAGCATATATCAAAGCGCCACATGCATTTAGGTAAATTTTCCCAAAAACACTTTGATAGTGCTGTCTTCATTCACCTGCAGATAAAAAAATACAAACATGTCGTCTAAAAGTTAGTTACGTAAGGTTATAACGCAATGCCCACTATCAGCAGCTTCGAAAAAAAAAAAAAAACGCGTTACAAGCGCCTGCTGTTGAGGGAAACGCCAACAGTGGCGCCACAATCGAAGTACGTATCGTCTGGAACTGCAAGCAGTGTGGCGTCACCTGCAAATGTAGCAGACGACGTTAACCTTACATGTATTTCTTTCCTCTCTTCCAAAGCTGAAATTACCGTCTGCTTCAACGAGCAGTCGAAAGCGTGATCTTATGAATAGCGCGCGCATCATATTCCGCGTTCCGTCAACACTGACACCTTTTTTTCCTCACTACGTCACGGAAGTCGTCATCTAGTTATACAAGCTCGAGCGTGGGCGTTATCCTCGGATGCGCCATCAGCTGCAGCGCAGCACTCGCTCTCAAATGCAAAACATTACACGATTGCCATCACCACTCATCCTCGATTTAAGAAAAAAAAAGTCCACCGTTTTCTCCCTCCCCCCATCGTCAGCTCTTAGCATTTCGGTTAGTCCTATTTTATTTTTTCGGTTATTATTATTTACTATTGAGTAACTCTGCGGCATTCACTACACATCTCGATTAACTCTTTAAGCGTGGCCCATGGCTTGTAAGCGTGTTTCTTGTGTGTGAAGTTGTGTTGTAATTTTTTTGGAATGTTTTAGAACCCTGCAAGAGTGCTTCCGTTCCATCGCGTAGATGGTCCTTTTATTACTATTTTTTGTTTAATCCTGTTTGTGTCGATAGTGGCGAGCTTGCCCGATCTCGCCTGAGAGGATTTTTCGAGGGATTTTCTTTGAAAACCCTCCTGCGAATGTCACCCGGTGATAATAAATCTGCACTTCGAGAGCCGGAATTGCAAAAATTCGGACGCTTATCTTTCATTCGTAGTATTCTTATCTTTAGCAGCGCTAGTGGAGGACATCCCAACGACAATGCCGATGAGCTATCCTAGTTAGGCACGAAGTGACACTACGCCTACAAAAGAAAAATTCAATAAATTATCATTAAAAAACTGACTCAGGGAGTATCGTTAAACACAGTTCCCATGCGGCGCTTATCTCAAAACTAACACATCTTTGTTACGCTCCTTCGTGATTATTGAACTAACGTAGGCCACGCCTGCACAATGTACATAACGAAAGCTTTGCACCCACAAACACTAACCAGCTTCGAAAGTACAAGCATCAAGTGAACTGTGCGAAAAACAAGTTGCTTAACTGTGAAAAAGGATCGTTTAAAGCAAGGATAAATAATGAACAGATACGACAACCGTTTGGCCATTTATTAGCAACAGTCTCCAGTTCAATAAGGAACTTTCAATTAATGTTGCATACAATGTCAAAACAATTACCGGTTGAGTTTTATTCGGGTGTCTCCACTACCGGCTAATCGTCTAAGTTGACGCCCTAACACACGAGGTGGGGTTCAGGCTTTCACGTTCCTGTTTGAAGAATGCGCAATCAACGTTCACATGACAAGCGTTACGTACCCTTCGCGTCACTTCGTGCCTAAATACGAGATATCTTACATTCTAATCAGCCGGTTCTGCCACTTCCTGCGCACTCAAAAAGAACCTCTCCCTTCCTTTTCTTTTTGACAATGACAACCTTGGTCTGTGCGTCTGTTGCCTGTCAATCTGGTTACGCTAACAGCACAGCGAAAGGAAAATGTGACTGCGACCACCGTGCCAAGTACTTAAACGACACAAGGCGGGGCCAAGGTTGGACATTCGAAAAAGAAGAAAGCTTTTCTTTAATTCCTCACGGGCATTTTTGCAAAAGGCTTGTAGCTCATTTGTGTAGGGTGTGTAGTATTTATTTTTTTCACGCAGTGTACTTCCGCCCCTTCTGCGACGAGGCCCGAAATGCCTGCCTCATTTTGTATTCCTTGTACACATTTTTTTGGATAAAACATCAGAATGCCAGTGGTTTGTGTTGGCTCAATTGTTTCTCTGAACTTGGGTTATATGCGACAGTGTTCATCAGAACCTGCAAAGTTAATCAGAACATGCATTAAATCACTCAGATTGTTATGAACAGCGCTCTTAGCCATGGCGGAGGAAGTGGAAGATGACTGGAAATGTTTGTTTCGCATCAGCTACACGCCGAGTTCGCATTCTGCTTCGAGCAACGTTGACAGATTTTCAAAAAAACCCAGCTGAATCAAACACGTCTAAAAGATCGGAAGCTTGAACGATTAATACTCACCATGCCAGGTAAGTCCTAAGATCAAACCAGAAACAAGCTAAGCTTCCAAAAAAGAACTGCCCGCACAAGAATGCTTACGTATTTTCGAAAGACAGACAATTGTTTACAGGTGAGTATAGCATGTATCATTGTGGTTGTAATTCCTGGTTTTGTAAAGATCTTCATAAGCCGATGGCGTTTAACATAAGAGAGAGAGAGAGAGAGAGGTTTATTTACAGGAAGGCAGAGAGGTCGGCCTGGGCGATAGTATGCTCTAGCCTGCTATACTCTACACCGGGGGAGGGGAAAGAGGAGGAAAAAGAGTGATGAACGACGATGGTACGTTAGGGAGACCAATATAAGAAGGATCCCTATCTCACAGCAGAGCTGTTACAGCCGAGGTTCGCCGTGTGTCGTAGATATAAAAATTATCATCATCATGAACCGGCACGTGCTCAATCACCGCCCAAGCACAGAGTATAGCAAAGGTTGGGAAAGAGAGGGTAAAAGCCTAGCCAAGCCAGGACCAGCTAGGCGCCCACCAGCTCTGCTGTGACCCAGCCTTGCGCGACTTAGTGCAAGCTGCGCTAATTTTCAAGTGCGGAGCACTTTAGGGGCCCGGGCTGTCGTATGCTGCCGTCGTCACTTGGCGTAACGAAGGAAAAACGACGTATAACATAGCCATCTGTAGCATAGCCATGTATAGCAAGGGGGCGGCAAAGGAAAGTGAGGCTGAGGAGAAGCGATGCGAGGGTGAGGAGCAGGGAAAGGAGGAAGGGAGGAGGAGGAAGGTAATATGCTGTCATCGTATGCTGTCATCTTATGTCGCCGCTTGGCGTCACGCACGCACACAAAACAATGTATAGCATAGCCATGTATAGCAAGGCGGCAGGAAAGGGAAGTGAGCGTGAGGAGTGTTATGAGGGTGAGGAGGAAGGGAGAGGGCAAATCGTAGCATAGTCATGTATGGCATTAGGTAGGAGGCATTACGTATAGCCTAGCCATGTAGAGCAAGGGGGCGGGAAAGAGCAGTGAGGGTGAGGAGAAGTAATTTGAGGGTAAAGGGGATGGAAATGAGGAAGGAATAGCATAGCCATGTATGACGTTAGGGAGGCAGAACCATGTAAAGCAAATCTATGCACAGCAAGGGGGCGAGAAAGGGAAGTGAGGGTGAGGAATGATGTGGGGAGGAGGATGGAAAGGGGGAAGGGCCAGAGTAAAGCACACCATAGCCATGTATTGCGTCACGCAGGCAGAACCATTATAGCATAGCCTTGTATAGCAAGGGGTTGGAAAGGGAAGCGAGCGTGAGGAGTGGAGTGATACGAGGAGAGGGTAAGGCATAGCATAGTCATATATGGCATTAGGCAGGCGGTATCATGCATATCCTTGGCATGTATATCAAGGGGGTGGGAAGAGAAAAGTGATGGTGAGTGATTTGAGGGTGAGGAGGCAGGAAAGGAGGAAGAGAGAGGGTAAAGCACAGGATAGCCATGTATGGCGTTAGGCAGGCAAAACCATGTAAAGCACAATCATGTAGAGCATGGGGGCGGGAAGGGAAGTGATAGTGAGGAGGAAAGGAGGAAGGTAGAGGAGAGCACAGCATAACCATGTATGGCGTAACGCAGGCAAAACCATGTGTAGCATAGCCGTGTATAGCATGGTATAGTAAGGGTGCGGCAAAGGGAAATAAGGGTGAGAAGGGGAGCGGGTGGAGCATAGTATAGCCGTGTATAGTATAGCAATGAGAAGGAAAAATGAAATGAGCATGAGGAGTGATGTAAGACAGAGAGAGAAAGTAGGAGGGAAAGAGGAGGGGAGAGGGCACCACTGCATCATAAATGAATGTTTTCTTTCCCGAGTAAAAAGGAAGATAGATGCAATTGCACGTGGTTCTGATAACAAAAAAAAAACAGATGCATATATCATTGAAATTGCTGGAGGAAGCTGAATTCCTCGTCAGAAGGGATGAGTGGTGGGGCACTGACACATTTCGAGCCTATGCGCATCATTGTAAAGGCTTCACAAATTTCCCGAGCGCGATTGTATTTGTATTTGCGCACAACATTCGTTTCACGGAGTAGCGGTGAACAACCGCATGCGGCACAATAAATCGCCAGATTACTGCCATGCTTGTTCTTCACGTTGTTTGCGTGTTGCCGCAGGCGGTCGTTGAGGCAGCGTCCGGTTTGGCCTATGCATGTTCTGCCGCAAATTTCATACACAACTCCCGTTTTGCATTCCACCAAGGGCGAAATGTGGTTCGTCCTGCAGCTGTTGTAGTAGCACTGGCTGCCGTTTACTCGCTTGCACGTTTAGCGTTTTTTTTTTTTCTGAAGGGGGTGGGGGGGTTAGGGGGGCGAGAAAACAACCTGTGCGTAAGAGGCTGGGTCCGAGCTAGTTGGTACACTGACATTATGAAACCGTTAAGCGCACAAAGACGGGAACAAGAAGAGCGCTCTGTGTGTCGTCTTCTTGTTCCCGTCTTTGTGCGCTTAACGGTTTCATAAAACCTGTGCACTGTCCTGCAGTCTTCTTGATTCAGTGGGAGACTGCATGCACGTATGGGATGACCGCTAGCTTTGACTTGTCAAGTTCAGGCCGAGCCTTTACCTTGGAAAACTTGAGCGCTTCTCGACACCTTCTGCCAAAGACGGGAGAGAATGGGTTCCGGGAAGCCGCTTGTTCTGAGGCGATGACAAAAACTGCGGTTCATTTCATGGTGGCAGGAGCGGGTGAGGGTATTCTTGAGGGCTCCTAGTGCGATGGCGCGCTTGACAATTCTAAAATGAACCGAGGAAAATGGAAGTAATCTGGCGATTCATTGTGCCACATGCGGGTGCTCACCGCTACTCCGTGAAACCAAGGTTGTGCGCAAGTATATAGACAATCGCACTCAAGAAAATTTTAAAATCTTTACAATGATGCGCATGGGCTCGAAATGTGTCAATGCCCCACCACTCATCCTTTCTGACAAGGAATTCGGCTTCCTCCAGCAATTTCAATGATGTACGCATCTGTTTTTTTTTTAAGCATCAGAACAACGTGCAATTCAGGGGCGTAGCCAGGGGGGGGGGGTCAACATCCCCCCCCGAAAATTTTGAAGTTTGCTTGCGCATATATACACGCACACATACAAACGCACGCACGAACATATATAAAGTATGGTTGAACCTCCCCCCCCCCCCCTCCCCGAAAAAAAACTGGCTACGCCCCTGGCGCAATTGCAACGATCTTTTTTTTTTATCACCCCCCCACCCCCCATTTTCATAAGCTATATATTTGTGTACGCACAATAAAAGCTTTGTTCGCAGTCAGCGCCCGTCTTCGTGCGTCCTTCTCTTGTCCGTGCGTAAATTATAGCGCTGTTTTTGGTTTTTTTTTTTAGATGAATTCTTACCAACGAGCTCGCTTCCAAACACTTTTAAGTCCCTGGAAAGTATAACTATCATGCAACTTTTTGCTCTCGGACCACTGCTCTGTACTTTCATAGCACAAATAAATACTTGTCTGCCTAATCACCTTGCAAGTCTTCCTCGTACTACTGAAAGCGATTAGACTTCACGGATCATGATTATCGCATACCGCACTGTGCGAGACGTTGTAGACGCTTTTCTGGTCAGCAGCAGTGACGTGAGTAAAAACCCAGTCGTATATATGCTTGCCGAGCTCCCTACAAAGTGGTCCGTCAAAGCAGGCTTTGCCCCAACAGCATTCCTTCAGGGGAGAAGCCACCTACGGCGATGTTTTGCGCATGACACGTGGACTGGCGCGGCAACAGCGAGCGTGGTAAGCGAGCAAGCGCGCGTCACCAGCAATGCGTTCAACAACTAAAAGCATACCGGCAATCAATTTTTCACATGATACCTATACGTATAGTTCCTATGCTCGCTTTCACGAAGTCAGATAAGTTATCACTAACATGCCCCGCTGATTCTGGTGCTAGGACGCTCTAGAGCGACCTATCGAACGTGGCTGCAGTGCACGCTCAAATTAGCAGCTTTTATGCATGTATGTGTGAGGGTATTGGCTGAAAAGGCAAGGAGCCCCCTCCTTAAATACTGGTGGCGGACTTCAGATCTCCCGAGCCCTTGACTTGAAGGAGTAATGCCGCGATCTTGAGGTATCGCAAACGAGGACATTTTTATAAGGGCGAAGCTCCTCTTAGTCTAACCTTGTCACGTCTCCATTGTCCGGCGTAACCACCTTTGCAAACTGCCCACCACTTCGTCTTTGCAAACATCCCACTGCGACCCATCACTGATCCATCACTTCACCGACCATAAAGCCGTTATAATGAAGGGGGAACGGAAGCCACGTCTTACCACTTACGATTAATAAAATTTCTTGTATAAATATATACAGCGTTTGTCACGTCTTTGATGATGTACTGGGCTATCTCTTTGATTACTGCTGGGCGAAACCACTGAAGATTTCACGGTGTAACCATGATTGCTTCAGGAGCTTCGCCCAAGCTCTTCATCATTCACCCGTGGATATGCTGTGAACTATTTTTGTTTCCTTGGCATATGTAGTGCTAACGCTCTCCACACACAGGAGCCAGCAAACACGTACAGCATATTTAGTTTGATTTTAAAGTTTTCGTCCCACAGCACCCTTCAAGACAATCCCGCCGCAATGGACATTATCGTGGCGAGTCAACACAGTTCGCTGGATTTGCGAACACTGCGAATCGGCTGCCGAAAAAGATTCTTAAATCCATCAAGTACGAGCGAAGTTACGTGGATTTTTCGCAAGCTTCAAGCGCTTTCTCTCTCCTTTTGTACCAGCGAGCGCGCAGAAAGCGACGCGTGGGGGAGGGGAGGATGACAAGGGAGGCTAGACGCTACGCCCGATCGTCAGCGCGCGTCATGACCTCGAGCAATTCTTTTTCCCCCCTTTTTTTTTTTCATCGAACGCACGGCTTATTTTCAGTGTGATCGCGTGCGAGCGCGCGGGCACGTCGCGGCACCCCAGGGCGGCCGCGGTAACTGTGCAGCTCACGATATTCAGATCAGCCAATGACCGCGACTTTAGGTTTATGGCGCGGTCATTTGGGCTGAGGGCATCATTTGTCGAGAGAAGAGCGAGAGATTTCTAGTTGACTGAGAATTAATTCCAGGCCGCGTGCTGCGCTATATATAACCCACATGCTCTCAGGAGCCTCGACTACCGATCGGCAGCGTTTTCTGACCATGCTGAAAAAGTGTTGCCTTTAAGAGCACCAGTATGAAAATTACTAAAATTCGTGTCAGTACTCCTTTAAAGGGTATTGACACGAATTTTTCAAGTTCCCCATTGGAGGCTAACAGTGGCGTACATCCAGTTAAATCACGAGGGGGGGACACACCTCTTGCCATAGCGGCCATTTTTGTTTTTATTTATATTAATATTAAAAATCACACTTCGAAATAAAAATTTTAAAAACGAGCATGGGTTCCCCTGCTCATGTAATTCCATTGTTCTAATGAGTCTTCTCCGAAAGCAGTCAAGCGTCAGTTACGATTTCAATAGTCTCACATAGTTGAAGCGTATTGAACACAGGCCTACAAACACTACGATATGTAAACAGGCATTTAACAAAAAAAAGTTGATTGCACTATACTTAACTCTCAAGCAATTCAAATACAGTGAAACCTCGGTCATACGATCACAAGTAATACTAATTTTGGGGTGATACGAATGTAATGGAGTACGGTTGTTGCGAACCGATTTTCACCCAGCGACATTTGATGCGAACGTACGCTACCGCTCCAGGTACGGAGAGGGGCTGTCCGCGCTGTCGCGGAAGACGCGCCAAGCACGTGCGAGCGCGGGAACGCGCAAGCGTGGGCATGCGCCGCACCGCCCAATCGTCAGAATCATGGTTTAAAAAAATAACACCTTTTCTTACGGTCAGAATAAACCTTTAGAGACGCGTCACGGCCTCCGAGACTGTGTGCGCGAATCTTTGAGGTTCTTATGTGCCTCCGCGTGCCTTCGTGTTTAGATTACAGAGGACATTAGCGCCATGCTTTCTTTTTTCCAACGCGTCACGCGGGCTGCTGTCGTTGTACGTGTTACACGTGCTTGCCTAGTGCATCAGCGTCCTATGGAAGGTGGACGAAGACCGAAAGAAGGCGAGGACGGTCTTGGCGAAGGAGTCAGGCTTCACAACGTCAACATGCGCGACCGTTGAGGTCGCACTTGTGCGGGCACAGCCGGAAGTCTTCCAAAAAACATCGCCAACGCTTCCACGATAACAAACTCATAACACAGGCCCATGGTTCTGTAATTTTGTTGCCTTGATCCATCGCGTCAAAGCGCTTCTTTCGTTACTTTCGCTGCAGTATTCCGGTGTCATGCAAAAAAGTATACTAAAATTTGGAAGGGGCTACGCTGTCGCGGGTCACAACGCACCTGGTTCATTAATTAAATATCGCGCGCACGAGCTGTCTATTACGAGTGCTGGTATGATTGCCGACATCTAAAACTTAACTGACAATCATTCAGGGTTCTCTTCCTGACGTTGCTGCGGCACTGAAAACCAATAAATGAAAATGTACACCAGCTTTCTTTTGTCGCATGCTAATTTTCCATGCTTTCTGGTGATACAAATTTCGGATGTATACGAATATTTTCTTGGTCCCGTGAGATTCGCATCACCGAGGTTTTCACTGTATATGTCGTTAGAAAGTTAAATCTCAAGGCGGACAATGCAGGGGTGTCCCTCCCAGCCTGAACGCAAGGGGGGTCAGGACCCTCCTGACCCCCCCCCCCCCCCCCCAGTGATTTACGCCATTGGCTGATATCTTACCATTTAGTCATACGGCAGCTTCCTTGTGGAAGTACCCTATTGCGTAAATCGGGAACTTCAAATATTCATTTTCTTCTTTAAAATGAAAATTGTAATGATAAAATTGCCATATAAGCAGAACTGTTTACTTGCTTTCGACAAAGGTATAAAGCTGATTTTTATTTGGTGCACCACGTGGTGTAACTTGCGTCTCAATGTGAACAAAATGACAATTTTCTGAAATTTGTGATTTGTCTATCGTAAATTTTACAAACTTGAGGGGTCTGAAACATTTTTAACACAAAATATACCTTTTGTAAAGCAAGTATTCATTACTCGCATATTCATACAACGCACATTATTGCAATGAAAAGATTCAAACATAGAACGTTTTGGCAAAATTCCTGGAGGCGTATATGGCAGAAAAATTCCAGTAATATATTGATCTACAAACACCTTAAGCAAACACATTTGCTTAATATGTAAACCAAATTTGGTATTGAAACGAGAAATGATACTCTTAGAATAAATTTTCTTACAAACAACACCCATGACATTTTGGGAATTTGGAAAGCTCTCATGTGACGAAAAAATTGTTCTCCCCAAAATATTCTAGCAATCCACTGTTTTCAATGCAATAAATTAGGCCACTTTTTCTCCAATACATTTGAAATGACTGCCCAAATGGCTGGGACGTTTGGCATGGAATGACTCCGCTGTTAAAAAAAGACAGGGCACTTGCATAAACTGAGTGCAGAACTGAGGATGTCTGCCGTTGCATCGCCACTGAACGAACTTTACCCGGCCTGGCGAGCCTCTGCTCATAGTGCATCTGGCCAAACCAGAATGCCTTCAAGCCGAGCCGAGGTCATGGCCAAGACAAACAAGCATAAACTTATCGGCATGAGTAACGCCATGCTTGGGAATTGAGATATGCTGTGTGATCTGCTGAAGCAACAGCTTCCACTGTCATATTTTTACGTTTCTACTGTAGGTTTCAGAAAAAGAAGCAACTTATGAGCTTTGATCAAAGGTAAAGATTGTTTTCGTGATGGTCGCCCAGACTGCCATCAGTCAGTTTCCATGACCCAGCCAGCTTTTTCAAAAATTCCATGACAATTCCCCGACTTTTCCAGACATGTCCAAGTTCCCTGACAATTCCAGGTTTTCCAGGTTAGTAGACACCCTGTCGACACTACTGTGCTTCTGCTGTGTAGACCTTTCATCTTCACTTACTCACCTCTTTATTCTACCACACTGCTCTTGGTTAAAAAGCTAAGTATTTATGAACATAAATACTTAGCATTATACTCCTTGGCATTACTGTCTGTTAGTTCTCATTAATATTGTGTCTAACAAAGAAAAACGAGCCCTTAAGAGTCCCCTCGTTTCCTTCATTCAATATGACTTGCAACACAGGAGTACATGGCCTCACAAGCTCTGAGATTGTGCATGGCTTTCAAGTGACCTTAGTTCCAAAACTAAACACTGTTTTCTCACTTGGAGATGATCAAAGACAAGCAAATAATGTTTAGTTACGAAAATCAGGGTAGTCGAAGCCATGTGCAATCTTTCAATTCATGAGGCCATGCGCTCCCGTGTTGCAAGTCATATTGAGCGCGACTGTACATGGCAATACGTGCTGCAGTGGCTACCATTCTTTTTACAGTGAAAGCTGTTATGAGATCATTTCACCGGCCGTTTTTGGCGCCGTAGTTGTCCGCCGCCGCCGCCGCCGCCGGTGTCCGTAACCAGTATCGCTCGAAATAAGAAAAAAAAACTAAACAAGAAAAAAATTCCAGGATGGAACGAGGTTCGAACGTGGGCCCTCTGCGTGGGAGCCCAGTATTCAACCTCTGAGCCATGCCGGTGCTTGAAACTGCTTTGCAAAAAGGTCCTATACAGGCTTCACGTCGGGAAGGAACCACATTAGCATATCCAATATAGCGTGGTAGAAGAGTAAAATAAGCACCAAGCGTCGCACAACGCGAATTCTGTAACCAGGCGTCACACAATGCGAATTGCGCAACGAGTAGGTTGCTGAATGCTTCCAACCCATTACAAAGGGCTGTGCCATAATTCTTCGTCGTCATCAGGCACAGCATCAACAAAATGCGCATAATGCCTTACATGTGTTTAGCAGGTAACATGGCTCTCCGTAGAATGACGAAAAATGGCACAGTGCCTGCTGCCCTACTTCTCAAAAACTACAATGATTCATAGCGTAGTGGGTTCCTCGCAAGTGCACTTGTATTGGTTGCCAAGGAAGCCCATAAGCGCATGATCCATTTCTTCGGGGTCTCAGTAAAATTACAATGATTTAGAGCATAGTGGGTTCCTCGCAAGTGCACTTGTATTGGTTGCCAAGGAAGCCCATAAGCGCATGATCCATTTCCTCGGGGACTCAGTAAAATTACAATGATTTATGGCGTAGTGGGTTCCCCGCAAGTGCACTTGTATTGGTTGCCAAGGAAGCCCATAAGCGCATGATCCATTTCCTCGGGGTCTCAGTGAAGATCTTCGCACCCCCGCCCCGTCTCTCTCCCACGTCAACGTATGTTATACAGCATGACGGGAGAGGGAAATAGCGACCGGGCGTCACCCAATGCAAATTACATAACTGGTGGGCCGTTTAAAGCTTCCAACCCATTACAAAGGACTGAGCCATAATTCTTCATCGTCATCAGTCGTCGCGTCAACAAAGTGCACATAATGCCTTACAGACGTGTAGCTGGTGCCTCGCTTCTCCGCAGAATTACGAATAATGGCTTAGTAGGTGCTTCCCAACCTCACAAATTTGTGATTTATGGCGTAGTGGGTACCTTTCTAGTGTACTTGTATTGTAGCCCCAAGAGAGCTTACAACGGGCTCTAGAAACGCCGCTCTTCCAGCTTTCGCTGTGACTGTGCTGTGATTTCAGCGCTGGCCTGGCGTTTTTTTTCAAGAAAAGTGAAATACAAACTTTGCCGATATACCACACATTTTAAAAGTTTGATATCATTAACTATTTGCAGTGTTGTTGGGCTCCTCCTGGCAACGCAACACGGCCGCAGCAGTTCATTGTCAGGCACTGCCAGATAAGCTTTTTCGTGGTTGATTCATGTGCGTTTTCTCGCTGCATTATGTGTCATCTCTAAAAGAGTAAGTAAACGTCTTTTACTTGAGCTTGTTATTTTTTTAGTTTCAGACCAGAACAGACGAAAGGGTGGATAAAGGTTTTAAACTGCAAGGGATTAAGCAGTTGAATTCACAAGTTCACATGCCAAAACCACATTATGGTTATGAGGCACATTGTAGTGGGGTGCTGTAGGGTAATTCTTTAATTAACTGGGGTTCTTTAATGTACACCTGAAGCTAAGAAGACTAGTGTTATTGCATTTTGCCAACATCGAAATGCAGTCACCATGGTCGGACATGGGACCTGCATCCCCGAGCTTAGCAGTGCAACATGTAAGCTGCTAAGATGCCATGGAAGAAGTTGTGTAAGTGAAGTGCCATTCTACATATAGCAACAGAGAATGAATAAAGGAATCATCACACATGTTGTGTCCCCCCTTGTACATCATTGTTGCTTCATTGCTAAATACTATTTACGATGTGTTGCCAACAAGGCGAAACATGTACCCTGGGAGTTATTTCCTGATGATTACGCAGCAATACTACAGTTAATATGGAAGACCAAGTGTTCAAGCTGGCGCATTTCTTGTTCTTATGCTCTTTCTCAGCATCTTTGCCATTACTGCTGACGGCAAGGATGCTGAGAAACACAGAACGAATTATCTCGATTTTTATGTACAATCTGGAACAGCCACAAAAAACACAAGCAACATGTTACCGACTTCACTTATGCATGAAATCCAAGCAAGGCAATGCAAGGGAAAAAAAAGCTTGGATATGTGGACATGTTCCATGCTACAAATGCAATAACTAGATCTTGGTTTAGGCTGCCTGCCCTTGCTACTTTTTAATGCGATAACATTGAAGAGCTCGTTTTGCAGGAATTTCGGTGCCGGTGTCGTTGGTTGTGAGCGAAAAATCAGCATTGACTGTGAGCGAGAATTTCAGATAATGCAAATAAATAAATAATAAAAGAATTTTGGTTTGAGTGGGAATCGAACCCCGGGCTTCTGCGTGGCAAGCAGGTGCTCTACCACAGAGCCATGCCACTGCTTGGAACTGCTTCCGAAAAAACCCTATATGAATGTCATGTAATGCGAGGTGTCTAACGCATGAAATGTTGGGTAGCAGAAGCATAGAATCGCGCCAGGCATCAAGACTTGTGAACTGCACAACGAGTGAGTGTTTTAAAGGCCCACCAATTACAAAGCGCTCAGACATATTTAATCATCATCAGCAGCAAAAGCATCAACAAAGTGAGCAGCTGCATAGGTTCGCATGTTGCCTTACGGATGCATAGTGAGTACTCGACTGATTTGCAAAAAAGAAGAATTAAGGCGTAGTGGGCACTGCACAGCTGTACTTGCAGTACGTATTCTAGGATAGTTTTAAATGGCCAATGTTACGCGCACAGAGGCTCCTTTCCTTGCGGCATGATTGAGGTGTCCACCGAGAACCGAAGCCAGGCTAGCAATTGAGAAGGCGATACGCACAGGGCCCGATTACGCTATCATGTTCTGCTCTCGAGGCGAAGCTCAAGCGTACTCCAATTTTGTTTCTAATTGTATTAACCTTACAGCTAGCAAGATGGGTTATTGGTCCAACTATTCAGCATTTATTTTCAACAGCAAAGCTGTTTAAGCTAGCCGTAATTTGTGCAGTGTAGCAGAAAACTATCATCATCCTGAATGGGTATGTGCCAAAGACACTGGTCCCCTAAAAATGAAGAAGGCAACGATTAGACCAAGAAATGGCTGTCATTACAGGATGCCACGGAAATTGGGCAAATCCCATTACTCACCACTGGTTCACTAAGAGAGAGACAGAAAGCTATAGAAAAAGAGAGAGAGAAAAATTGAGCGATAAAATTGGAATAAAGACATAAAAAGATAGAAAGACAGAGAACAATATAGAAAGAGACAGAAAGAGAAACACGGAAAGAGAAAGAGATAGAAAGAAATAGAAAGATCGAGAAATAAAGAGAAAGAAAAAGCAAGAAAAAAAGCAGAGATAAAGAAAGGGAATAAAGAAAAATAAAGATAAAAAGAGCGAGAAAGAGAAAGAAATAGAAAGAAACAGATACAAAATAGAGATACAAGAAACAAAGAGAAAAAAAAAGATAAAGAAAGAAAAAAATAATGAGAAACAAAGAAGGCCACCCAGCTGCACACTATATGATCTGCCCGACTCTTGGCCAATCCCCGTTTTTTTCCCTCAATAAACGTTTTGATATATATGAGTAAGCAGGAGCCAATCATCACAGGAGCAGCATCATCATTATCTTCCTTCAGGCTTGGCACGACTAGTACGAAGCTGCCATACTAGGGAACGGGAGAGGCAACGGCAGCTGCGAGAAGGGCCCGAAGCGATGAAAGCCCTACGCCAACGATGAAGTGCCCCTAGATCTATGAGAGGTGCGAACGCTCGGTTCTGGAGTTTGCACATTCGTGTCACGACTAACCTAGCTAAAGCCTAGCAACCTAGAAGCAACCAGGTTAGACTTCAGAATCGTCCAGTTTCGCTGCTTCAAGCCTTGAACGACATAGCGCAAGCTTTGCCAATTTTTTAATTGCTTAGGTAAAGTTATTTTTTTTTTATTGGACTTGAACCTGGGCACATTTGAAGCATGAGCTCCCATAATTAGGTATTAAACGGTTCTTCCTCACGATGTGCATAAATTTTTTCTCCCATTAAACTCACTGCATCACAAATGCTCCTGTGAATAGCAGGCGAAAGCATGTAAGAATGCCACAAACACTTCTATAAAGCACTGGCACACACAAATATTTTTAAAATTGTAGAAATTGCATTTATTACACGCAGGCTTCGGCCAAAAGTTTCAGTGCTTTCAACCTTTCTGCAAGCTTCTGAATCTGCTAACAGAGGTCAAGATAGAAACCTATAGTCTTCGTACACAATAAAATGACTTGCACAGTTCTTGTATGAAAGATATGTACAACACTCAAGTCACTAACCAAAAAAACCTGCCAGAACATTAGCAGGTGTCGTTGAAAACCAACAGCCTTAAGTGTGGTAGTACTTCAAACATAACTCCGTCTCCCTCTTAAGTAGGCACTCCAGTCGAGTAAATGGCGTTTTCAGACCACATCACTCCGCCTAAGTCACGTGACTCCGAAATTATAAACCACCGCAACGTAACGAGAAATAAATAACTTTCGCAAACAAGATTTCAGGAACGTTCTTCGGCGCTTTGTACAGCGAGACAACAGCAGCAGAGTTGGCTGGAGCTCTTCGAAGTGACGTCACTCAAAATGCCTAACGCCCGTCAGTGCAGATGACAGGCGCGCACCATGACGAGCATGAGAAGAATAAAGAGCGGCGCAAACACCTCCGAGTAGACGAGACTACTCTTTTGTCCTTCGGCCTTGAGGCACAGCAATAACTTAAAGAGAAACATTAGCAGCAGTTGCATAAAGCTCCACACAGCGCGAAAGGCGCCCGCCTTATAGACGCCTTCGATGTACTGACGTATGAAGACGATGACGCAGAAATAAGCGTTCAAGCCGTCGCAGATGAACAAGGACACAAACACCGTCCACCAGGACACGTCGAACGCCTTGTCCAGCTTGAGCACGACCATCACAGAGAACAGGGTGATGGAGACGAGGTGCACGAACATCTCGAACACCGTCATGCCCAGCCATCGGGCCAACTCCTTCAGCTTGAACATGGTGGCGACGCACCGCCGTCAATTTGCTCGGAGATCATTCAGCGCCGTCAGTCCGGCATTCCTTTTGCGTCCTCCCATAGCAGTGAAACGCATCACTCGAGCGTTCAAGCGTCATTACGGCCACATTAAACGCTTTGAGGAAGTCATACTTTCTGACAACCCCAGCCCCGTCTGCAATTTGTTTATCTTGTTGAAGCGACTTCCCTCGATTTTGGATTTGGCTGAACCAATCGGTAACGAGCCAAACAGATCCAGAAGAGTTCATTTGAAATGAAAATTAAATAATTGAACTATCAAGATCAGCTGCGAATGAGCGCATAATTTTGTTTAGACGCTATTAATTGCTATCTAATTCCATGCACATAACGTGAAGCAACATGTGAGGTTACTTTCGCTTAGCAATCAAGCCGGTTTGAAGTCCTCTGCAGAAGGCGAGGTGGCGTGTTGTCTGCTGTACAGCCAGGTGCTGCGTTGCAACGGGTAGCATGGCAGCGGTGCTCTTTCGACTCATTCCGAGGGATTTCAGGCTCGTTCCTCGAGAAGTCCGGCACCAAGCGTCCAAATGGGTGACTGACTACTTTACCTTACTATTATTTACTGCCTGCATGATTGCAGTACACACCAGAGACCAGGTTGCGCCAGCGTAGTAAACTCGATTGGCAAGGTATCGTACGTACCATCTGCTGATTATTCCAAGGTATCCCTTTGCGGCAGGATAATCACGCC
Organism: Rhipicephalus sanguineus; assembly: GCF_013339695.2. Lineage (NCBI taxonomy): Eukaryota > Metazoa > Arthropoda > Arachnida > Ixodida > Ixodidae > Rhipicephalus > Rhipicephalus sanguineus. The sequence continues at coordinate 17,081,411 of NC_051184.2, forward strand.
ACCACAGACGTGTTTTTATCGGGCAGTCGCTACACTGGGTTCGTTGGCCTCGTTTGAAGCGAGTGAAACTTTTGAAACTGACAAGCGCGCGATGTGTGGCGTGATTACCGGCTCTTTTGTCTGAATTATGGGCGAGAGCCACCGTAGCCACGACGAGGGCCGAGCCGTTTGGCACGATTTTCATGGCTATCCTATTTCTCGATGTGGTGTAGGCAGTTGCACAAACAACAATGAATTGTATGGACGGTCAATCGTTGACGAATACGTGCTTCGTACACCTGTTGATCGCCGTGAACTTGGCGGAAACTCACTTTCTACTTCAGTATATGCAGTAACCTACATTTCTCTGGGCTTTCTTTTTTTTTTTCGATCGGGATTAACTTGGTACAGCCTTTAATCTGCCTACTACCGACGACGTCGTCTCATATCTCTCATATTCTCACTTATTACACCAAGGCTGTGCATCGTACTTCCGCGACTTTGCTGCTAACGCATAACCTTGTAAGCCGCAAAGTTATGTGCAGCACAGTTAGATGTTCGTTTGTATACCACGCGCATGCTGCCCTTACCTCTCTACTGTCGTACATTTAAAATGCACCTGAACTAAAGGTTACTATAAACACTGCAAATAACAAATGCAACAAGGAAACCAGGCGATGATTCGCAAGGCTGGTTTTGTTGTGATCGCAGGTTCGTATAACGGGATATTTGCGTTGGTCTTTCAGCTCTGACTGTGCTTTCGGAAGAATACAAGTTGCACGACATTCTACTTCTTCTGTTCCTACTATAATCTAACAAATCATGCTTCTTGACTATCACCCAGTTTTGTCTAAGGACGTTGACCCAAAAACTGTACACTCAAAATACAAAACCTGAGTAAAAAAAATTTTTAATTTTTGTTTGTTGCTTACATGTACAGAACACTGGTCTACAAAAAATTTATGCCTTTGCATTATTGCCACTCAAATAGAGTTACCGAGCTACATTTTAATTCGCAGCATTTGAGACGAAATCTGCATGTCTCACGCACTGCAAGCAGTATTCCACGTCGTCCGGTGGCATCACACGTGCGAGCCCGTCTGCCTGCATTACGGCCCTTGCACACCAGCCCGTGGCTTCAGGAAGTTGTGGCATTCAAGCTCTCTGACATCGGCGAGGGTATCAGCGAAGTGACAATCAAAGAATGGTGGGCCTCATTTCAATTGTTCTTTGCATGGGCTGTTTCTGCCCATGGTTGTTATGTGTGAAACTTCATAGTCAGTAGAAGACGTCATTAAAGTAATAGGTTATAAAAGCCAATGCCTTGTACAGGGAGCCCAAATCTGTGAAGTGGAATAACTTCCACTGTTTGTTTGGGCTTCCTCCTTTCTTTTATGAAAATAAATTTGACATGCATGACACATTGACTGTGCCCTTCATTCTGTGTGTGGCTATCGTACACTAGCTTTTAGATGTACTGTGTGCTGTGAAACGATAGAATATCTTTTTCTTCTTTCACGGAACTGTGACCTATGTACTCGGAAGCCTACAATCAAATATACTTAGAATGAAGCCACATTAAATCCAAGAGTAACTTCGCTATTTCCACTTCATGATAATCGATGATGTCACATTGCGCACTGCCGTCATCATAATGCTTCATGGCATGCGCTTCTGATTTCTAGGTGTTTTTCTTTATATCTGTATTATTTCATGTTCAAATTGTGCTATGAAAACAAATTTTCTCAAATTCTTTTCATAAATGTGATAGGCAGTGTGCTTTGTGGTGAAAGATGAAACCGACAAGCTTGCACATCATGGTCGTGACATCAGTTTAGTCACCAGGCTAATAAACGTTTTTTTTTTTTTTTTTTTGTTTTGGGCCTTCTGTTCCCACATAAACATGCCATGGTTGCTTCCAGCTGTGCACTCATTTTTTAGTCCAGAGTGATCTTGCTGCTCTGAAGTTTGCTTAATATGTGGCGGAATAGCAGGGAGGCAAAACTTTTTTTAGTAGGCTGGACGACAACAGGGAATCAACACATCCGCTCGGTTTGAATGCATCACGAAGAGTGATTTATTTGTCCGCTATTTACAATGCTCTCATTGAGAGGGAAAATGAAAAGAAACATAGAAATACAGAAACACAAGCACAGTCAAAAGAGTTTTCTCTGCACCCCGCACATGCAACAGACTTGAAGAACAGAGGGAGAAAACGCTTTCCCTGTGTTGGGTGACGGTCCCTGTGGCTTTCAGTGTTCTTGCACGGGGTGGGCGCGTAAGTCGAAAAACGACGATGTCTAGGACGTTCTCCGCTCTTCCCGTACTCGTCGTCGCCTCCAAATTGCCAGCCGCTGCGGTTGCAACCCCGAAAACGCGTCACCCCGAGTTGCCCTTCTTCCTCCTTTTCGCCGCGGGGTCTTCCAATTAAAGCTGCTCCGAAGTGAGGGGCTGCTTTCCAATATTCGACAAATACAACATAATAAGCATCTTTAACTGTAGCATACCTGTCATTGCCACTGCCTCCAATTTGAATTTTACTGTAAACAATAACGATCAACAAATATAGACGCAGCATGCTTTGAAATCATGCCATTTGTCTGAGACATTAGTCACCTGAATAATACACCAGTGCTTCTTGGCAGAAGCTTACCAGTGATTGAAATAAGTTAGCATACTTATCACACACACACTTTATGATATGTCCAGGTACGTCAAGCTCGGCGACACGGTCAATCAGTTTGACAGCATCTGTGAAGTGCAGAGCGACAAGGCGTCAGTTACTATAACAAGCCGCTACGATGGCCGAATCAAGAAGCTGTACCATGAAGTCGATGACATCTGCAAGGTTGGGTCTCCGCTCGTCGACATCGAGGTTGACGACGACTCCCTGAGTGAGCTGCTTTTTCGTTCTTTACCCCTCATAGAACTGGCCCAGTGTGGCTCATATGGGACAAAGACCCAACATAAATAACTGCTGCTTACTGTATCTTCTTTCGTTTGGACACCGTGAAAGTAAAATCAATGGCACAATGCCGCATGTTCTGACAAGGACTTTTTCCTCACATAGTGATGTTGGCACGAACACTTTATTTTGGAAAAGTGTAGCTCCTTAGTGGTGTTTGCAGCAAGAAAAGAAAGCTAATGACCATGCCAAAATTTTCTTGCTATTAGAAAAACACTTTCAGGAAAGCATTTAGAATTGACATGTACAGAGCCTACAGGAAGAAACTATGAGCATTGTTGGGCATTTTTGTTATTGCATTCTAATAAGAATTATCTTATGCATGCCTTCTACCAGTACTATAAACGAAGTTTAGTGTCTGAAGGGTTTAGCGCAGAATTATGAAGACGGGACAAGTAGGGAGAACACATACACAGGCGCTAACTTTCAACAAATGATTTATTTGAATCCGGATCACACATATTTATACACCTGAGAAAAAATCATGCATGCGCAGGTACAAGTTTAGTGCTCATTTCACAAAACTGTATAGGGAAACAGGAAGTTTATAGCTTGTCTGGCGGTCTACTAGCATATTCATGCAATATTGTCTCTAGTTTTTTTTTTTTTTTCAGTACCTACAGCGCCCGCGTGGGGCATTAGTGTAGGGGGGAGATAACAATTTCGAAATGCAGAAGGGCGACAATCGATTAACACTGAGGTGTACATAAAAGAAATACAGATACATAATGAAGCATCCAAGGGTGACACGTAATAAGCACTGACGTGTGTGGAGATATAGCAGCAAGGAAAACATATTGTATATAATAAATGCTTACGCACACACACACACACACATATATATATATATATACACATGTATATACACACACAGATAAATGCAGGTGGAGAGAAGCGAAAAAAAAAAAAAGAACTCGAGCTTAGATCGTTAGAAAGATCAAACGAAAGTGTAGGCAACTTTAAATTGTGCTCAGATTACGATAAAATATGGTCTTCAAGCGCAGTGGCGAAAATTTCCCTGGACGCGGCTACGATTTGTTGAGGTAGTTTGTTCCATTGCCTAATTGATCGCGGGAAAAATGAATATTTAAAAAGGTTATTAAGGGGGGTGGGTGATCAGTACGAGCAGATATATGCGTAGGCTCCGATATGTTGTTTTCTTTGTGAATACCCGTTAAACCATGGAATATTTTGCGAAACAGAGATAAACGTAAGAATTCGCGCCTGTCTTCAAGAAGAGGCCATCCCAAAGTATTCCTGATTTCGAAAGATCTCTCAGAAAAGTGGCAATCACCCGCGACGAAACGGGCCGCTCTCAGCTGCACGCGTTCTATAGCGTCGATGTTCACCTTAGTAAAAGGGTCCCAAGTGCTGCACGCGTACTCCGAAAGTGGGCGTACATTCGACATATACAGGGTTTCTTTCATGCTGGCCGGTGCTTGTTTAAAGTTGCGTCTCAAGAAGTTTAGCGTGTTGCTGGCCCTTGTTACGATGTAATCTATGTGGGCATTCCAAGTAAAATTGCTGGAAAAAATTACTCCTAGGTACTTATATTCCGTTACAAGAGACAGCTGTGTTGTATTCATGACATAGCTTGCCATCAGGGGGCGTTTTTTGTTTGTGAATCTTACGAGGTTGCATTTGGACAGGTTGAGTGTCATGTTCAAGTCAAACACCAAGACATGATTTTGTTCAGATCATTTTGTAGCAGTTCACTATCTGATTCACTTGAAATTTCACGGTAAATGCAGCAGTCATCTGCGTATAACCTCACCTGGCAAGACAAATGTTTAGTAAGGTCATTGATAAATATTAGAAAAAGCAGGGGCCCTAAGACGGACCCCTGTGGCACTCCAGATAATACAGAGACTTCGGAAGAGCGGACACCACCAAGTATCACGCGTTGGTTTCTATCTAACAGGTACGCTTCCAACCACTTCCAGAGGGTATTTGGCAATTTGAGGTAGGACAACTTTAGTACTAATAGGGTATGAGATACGGTATCGAAAGCTTTCCGAAAGTCTAAAAAGATGCAGTCAACTTGCAAACCCGAGTTAATAAAAGCTGTAGTGTCATGGCAAAATTCTATCAGCTGAGTGTCACAAGAAAAGCCAGTCCTGAAGCCATGTTGCGTTGGGATAAAGAAGCTATTTTCTTGACGGTGTGCCATTAAATTCGTATAAACAAGATGTTCTAATGTTTTGCAAGCAACGCTTATGAGTGAAATTGGCCTGTAGTTGCATGTTCTCGTTTTTGAACCACTTTTGTGAATTGGAATAACATTTGCAGTTTTCCAGTCCGAAGGTAGAGCACCAACTTGAAGAGATATCTTAAATAACAGTGTTAAGAAAGGGGCGACAGACAATGCACAGTTTTTTAGAACGAAATTTGAAATAAAGTCAGGACCGGTAACCGAGTGGATGTTTATCTTCCGTAGCAATAATGCGATACCATTTTCGGACAGCACAATTTCCCTCATCTGAGCAAGCTCACTGACGTCATATGATTTGGAAACTGCGGCTTTTGTGCATGAAAACAGAGTGAAAGTAAGCATTGAAGGCCTCTGCTTTTGCGAAAATATATCTGCACCGTAGGCTTTTTCATCTATGACGTCAGGGATTGCCTGACGTCATAGCATGACACCGCTTAGAGAAATTGTACCTTGTGTGCAAAATCTGCATACTGGTCCTTCTCATATCTTGTGTGCAGTGCCTCCGCTGGGTTCATTTCCTACAATTTATTAACTTAGAATCGAGCTACTTCCTTTGACAACTCTCTTTCTACTGCTATGTTCTTTAAGAAACCTCATTCATTATGAAATCTGTAGTCAAGGTGTCCAAGTAACTTTGAAATCGATGAAATAAAAAAGTGAACAAGTGAGGGCTTGCCATTTGAACAGGTTCGTCGGATGATGATGAAGTCCAGGACCAGGACATCAAATCTCAGCGCAGTGATGAACAGTCCTCGGCGCCCGTAACCAGTGAGCCTGGTGATGGACAAGGAGACAAAGTGCTCACAACGCCTGCAGTTCGTCGGATAGCCATGGAGAACAATGTGAGCACAATGCCTATTTTATCTCTATCCAAATCCCGTATATGCTGATGTAACGGTTGCACTTACCTTTTCTTGAGAAAATGACAGATTCTAGGATGTGATCATTATGAGGGCTACAATTTTTGGATAAATTTTGAGAATTAAAAAATGTTGCAGGTCAAAGTTTTTGCGATGGCTGCCCTGTGAATATAACCAAAGAATCAAGTTTAGCAAGGCCCGCCTTTGTAATAAATGTACACATTCACTAGACTTTGCATGAATGCCGGATAGCTTGACGCATACATGAGGGATATTGAAAAATGGAAAATAAAAAAATTAAATGAAAATCACTCATTTGAACATCTCAGATGCCTAATCTATGCTGTATCAAAACAATTTAGCTAAAAATTCATGATCCCGAAAAAGTAATTGAACATGAACAAAACTGCAAAATTAGCAGAACCACCTTAGTAGTATCGCTGAAAATTCAGTTTCACCTTTGTGTTTTGCCTTCCTGATGCCGCGCTTCCATGAAGTGGATGCAAAGGAAACGGCAAATGTAAAGATAAGTAATGAAGGCCAGTCTGACAAAATTCACAATGTATGCTGTCCCCTGTGTAGCAGCTGTTGCTCTGACAACTTCTGCACTGACAGTGCCAGTGAAATGCCAGGCTACTAGGCTTGCTTTGAAAACCAGCTTGGCCCCACCGTTTCTATGCTGGATTGCTTCATGATTGTAAACAGCAGTGAATCGATGCTCATTTCAAAAAGTTCATAACTGAAACCACACTCAGGAAGCAAAGTGCAATCCTTATCTCATCATAGGGTGATAAAAAGAAGGGGTATAGTGTTGGTATCAAATGAGTTACTAAGATCGTACCCTGCTCAAAAAAGTCTGATGCAGTTCATGCCCACTGGCAGCACAATTCTTTTGCTGGAGCACACACTTAAGGACACAGGGTAGGGTAAAATTTTTTTTTTAAAGCAAAATTTGTTTGGAATGATAAGGCCTTGCTTTAACAATGTCCAGTACCCCACACATTTTTCCATAGTATTTTGATTGAGCCAAAAGCACCAGGTTTTCAAGACCAACTGACAAGCAGCCAAGCTCCCTTTTCTTGTGCCGTGCACAACCTGAGCTTTCTGCCTAAGGTTAATTCTTTCGAAAACGAAACTGGTAGTTTCTCTGAACTTAGCATGTTTTTTTTTAAAGTAGTCTGGCTACCTAAAATCACATCACACAGTTTTTTAACACGTGCAGCATTTACCGTATTTATACTCGAATCTAGGCCGGCCCCTATTCTAAGCCGACCCCCGAAATTCGCAAGTCAAAAAAAAAAAAAAAGAGAGAAAAACTTAATCACTGTATTCGAATCTAAGCCGACCCCCTCACTTTCGCACATCGTTTTTTCTAAAAAAACATCGGCTTAGATTCGAATAAATACGGTACCAAGTCTACTTGCCTTGCGTGTTCGCGTCACGTATGGAGATGCGGTTCTGTGCATTTATTTGGAGTTTAGTTGCACTTTTGTTGATTTTGTTGTGGCGGCAAAAGATATTCTCGTGTTGACAAAGTCAAAGAAACTCTTTAGAAAGCGCAGTATAATTGGAAATCGACACACTTCGGCTACTAACAAAAACGAGACTAGGAGCAGTCGTGTGATCACTTCGGCAAGTAAGTTTTGTCCTCATTCCATGTCGCCGTAAGGACAAAATGTTACTTGTAGTGAAAATGGCTACGTTTTGATTGACGTGGAGCTTTTACAAAGCGTGATTATGAGTTACTGTGTCTGCATAGCACGCGGAGTAACCATGGCACTCGTAGAGAACAGAATGGATCATGTTCCTTAGAATGGGAGCCCTCAGAACTGCCACCTTTGAAACTCTTCTAACTTTCAACAAGGCCTGCATGGCCCGAATAAACGTTCTCAAGGCCATTTGGCATATCACCAAGGCGCAATACTGTGATATAGTTCGGTGAGATCGACCACCGGCGACAGTACTTTGAAAATAGTGAGACAGAATATATGACAAAAGCGAGGGAACCAACAAAACAAGAAAAGAAGCAAAAAGCTGATTCGTGTGATGACTATGTGGCTGGTTGCTATTAATTAAATTGTTCAGTGCATTTTCTTTTTGAACAAAAATGAAATAAACTTGTTTTTTCTCTTTAATGCTCAATATCTCGGGATCAATTTTTTTTTACATTTGCCCTATTATCGGAACAATTTTCGAAGACAGAAGGCTGATTTTTACTAGAATAAACTAAGCACCAATGCAAAGCCACGAAGCTAGAATGATGTATGTATGTGGAATAGTTTTCATTGTTTGGCAGTTTTATTTAAAGAATAATGACAAAGTTTAATTACTTTGCTAAAAAATTGCAAAAATGTCAACACTTGAAATGCAATTGTAGTTCTAGCTCCATAGTGAAAAGAGATGCTGACAAACAAAATGAAACAAACTCGAATGCTTCTCATGTCGTAGTTTCAGAGAAAATAGGTCTTAAGAAGCCTTAAAATACATGGAAGGTATAGGGCCTACCCTGTGCCCTTAACAGCCTAGGCAGGTGTGTAACTTGGATAAAGCTTTAACGAGCTCAATGCACTGGGAGCAGTGGCTGCCTCTTATGCATCTTTGAAACGGGCGGTGCAAAAAAACAAGGACCAAGGAAAGTAGAACACACCACACAGCACCTTTGTCCTTGTTTTTTTTTTTTTGTGCCGCCTGTTTCAAAGATGCATAACCTATTCCAACTTGCCCAGACATCACTTCTGGCTGCCTCTTAAAATGGCGAACATTTGGTGCTGTCACAGCTCTCTCTGGTATCAAGATCAGGGAGCAAATATTACGCAGGGTGAAAGAGATACCGATGATCACCTGCTTATCACAAACATTTGAGAGTGCAAGCATTATCAGAGTAAACATGGCATACACCTCGCCACTTATGGCACGAAAAGCAAGTTATTGCTGCTTGTTAGGCAGTCTTCAGTAAATTTTTCCTCTCAAAATATCATGTGCTTTACATAGAGGTAAGTAATTGTGGAGTTGCAGTGTGCTATGTCATGATTAAGCGGAGCATTTGCATTTCTCCTGTTCTACTGCCTCCTCATAAACACCTTCGTTTGACATGGCTTTTTGTAGCAGTTGGAGATGCGCCAGCGAATGTTGTAGTATGTACAGCTACTCTGTTGTACTTCCTCTTCTTGTTTTATTACCTTCTCTTCACTCTTAATCATATGTGGAGTTTTACACACCAAAAACATGGTGTGATCATGAGGCACACCATAGTGGAGGGTTCTGGAAATTTTCACCACCTAGGGTTCTTTAACGTGCACCTAAATCCAAGTACACAGGCCTCCAGCATTTTCAGTTCCATTGAAAATGAGACTGCTATGGCCAGGATCGAACCTGCGACTGCAGCCAAGCATGGTAAACACTGTGCCACCACGGGAGTTCATTATCCTCACTCTTTGTAATACAACCTTAGTCAGGGGTACACATTCTTTTTCCAGGCGCTTAATGTAGTACAAGTGAGTGTAAAAAATACGCCAGTCCAGATGCATTTTGCGATACACAGGACTAAAATGTCTGGCGAATGTCATCGGAGCCATATACTCTATGAGCTGTTCTTTTGAAAATTCAGTCTTGTAGCCTCTGACTACCAGATGGTATGCGAAGATGTCATCCTGAAATAAAATGCCCCTTAGTAGTGCTTATCTGTGTCTTTAGAGACGCGTGCTTCCTAGAGTTTATGCCATTCACATTTTTACAAAACAGTATTGCTATGCTCACAGATACGTCTTACTGATGTTACGGGCACTGGCAAGGATGGACGTATCCTGAAGGAAGATGTCCTGCGCTACATTGAGCTCAAGCAGGCACCAAGTGAGTTTTCTCATTTACTTTGTTAGGACCATGTCATTGCATGTTGTTACAAGATATCTGCAGAACCTCTCATGAAATGTGTCTTGTATGAAAGGGCAATGCTGTTCAAATGCTGCCGTGCAAAATTAAATGCCATCACTGCTACACCTTTGCCGATTTCTTCCTCTTACTGCCATTCTTGTTTTGCTGCAAAATATGTGGGGTGTTTTTTTTTTTTTTTTAGACAATACAGGTTTTTTATAAAAATGCTATGATAGTGAGGCCCCTGCCATCTTCGCAAACAAACTCTACGCCGAGGTGGAAAAATTATGCCATATCTAAAGTTGCATTAGAAATAGTAAATAACAAAAACTCGTTAATAAACTTTTATTGCAATAGCAATTATATGGACAGTCTCGGCTGATTTTTGCCGTCGCCGTCGCCATGCACCGTATATGTATATGTCTATATATATATATATATCAAAGCCACAAAGAAAAATAGTTCAGAAAAACTTTCCGACGCGCGGAATCGAACGGGCGACCTCCCGCTTTCCAGCGTGCGGCGCTAGATGGTTAGGCCACCAGCACAGTCTTTCAGGCTGCTAACGGCGAGCTATTTATGTACACCACTTACATCAGCATGCTTTCTTAGTTACCACATAGATAGCGCGATGTGCACGCGTGGCGCGCTTTAAAGATCGTCGCCCCGTTCCTGCGAACGGCGTTGCTCTTCGACCTACAGGGCGTGGTCGCCTTCGTGCGTTTATCTCGAGGAAAGAAGGGGGCTGCCAGGGAGGTGGAGCCTGGTGGAGCGGGGGGTTGCATGTCTTGTGCTTTCCCCGCGATGTCCGCGCTGAAGTCACAAAGCGTACGAAGGTCACTTCGCTCGCTGCAGCGGCCGCGTTTGCGAAAGGAGCGCGCTGTTCGAACAGAAATAAGTAACAACTGGGACAGTTAGTTCGTGCTCGTCCTGTGTGTACCTGTTCGTTCGTTTCGTGCGTCCTGCTTTATGTTTGAGCAGTGCGCTTCCAGTGTCGAGCTGTGACGCATGATGGTTCGCGCTCGTCCTGTGTGTGTTCTTTTTGTGCGTCCTTTGTGCTCGAGTGACATGCTGGCAATTTTGAGCTGCTTTCCGTTCTTCGCGTTACATTCCAATTTATTGCTATCGCATTCATTGCTTCGCCATTACGGTGAAACTGTGACTTTTTTAATTATTAACTTTAGGGCCATTTATATGAAAGAGTTGTGTGTGTGTGGGGGGGGGGGGGGGGGGGGGGCGTGACAATTTATGGCATGCCCATTTTTTTAATTGTAAAAAATGCATATATTTTTAAATAATAATCATCAAAATTCAAGACCCCGATTGATGCAATACCGAAACTGAGCACACCGGGAGTGCAGGAAATCCGTCAGACCGGAAGCTCACATGACACTTTTTGAAAAAAGGCGCGTCGCAGCAGAATATGGTCTGCAAAAATGCTGAGTTGTCCCAAATACCCAAATGAACCGCTTATTCTTTGCGTTTGGTTTTGCAAAACTTGGTTGCAAAGTGAGACAGCCCAAACAGGAAATGCACGGAACAGTAGAAGTTCACTGTCAAAAGTTTGTTAGACTAGGTAGTTTGTGGACCTTGCTATGTAAAGCTGCACTGTTGCCACCCGCTAAAAGTGTACCTCACGTGTCTTTTCACAGCGTAAGCATTAAGTCTACGCTCCGTACACAAGCTACATCTACACAACACCGTCCTGTTGCATTCCTCTCTGCATCTGTACTCTAAGACATTTTGCCTAAGAGGTGGCGATATTGAAGGATGTTCCTCTCAGCTGTGACATCAGGTACTATACAAGTCTGCGTGATTGGCTGGCACATCTACAAATCTTGTGTTGGAAGTATCTACAGCTAAATCCTTACAGGTTCACAAGTTATAGGACACTAGAATCAATGTCTCATCAGTAATTCTGGTGATGCAGAACCATCAGCACCAGCGAAGGCAGCTACACCTGCAGCTGCTTTGAAGCAGGCAGCACCGACGCCAGCTCCAGTCCCTCAGAAGCCAGTTACAGTCAAGACCCTGAGAGCTGTTGAAGACCGTGTTGAGCAGGTGAAGGGTATCCGTAAAGCCATGGCCAAGACTATGGCACAGTCTCTGGCCATCCCACACTTTGGCTACTGCGACGAGATCAACGTTACGCGACTTGTGGAGCTGCGGCCAGTACTCAAGCCACTTGCTGACCGCATCGGCGTACGGCTGTCCTTTATGCCTTTCTTTGTGAAGGTTGGTGCTCCACATTGCCATGTGTATTCTCTTTTGCATAGCACTTTTTACGTTGTATGTATTGTCACTGTTATGTTGCCAGCACTTTCACTACATGCACTATCAACATACAAATGTTCGAAGCGAACTGTCATCGTTGAACTCTCTTTGTTGAAATGATCATTATTTTATTTAAAGGGCACAGAGCTATGGCTGTAGTTGAGCTGAACACGAATTATACACTCACTACAGAGCTAAAAATTGGTCTAACGAAATGTGATTTTACGAAGTTCCCAATCTAACAAAAAAGCTTCTATCCACCGGCACACACTCATAGGGTTCAGCGTTGCCATCAACCGAAATTAAAAAAACTAACATGGCTGCCAAACCTTATTTAAAAAGCTTTCCCTTAGATAAGTGGGTGTAAAAAAGTGATTTATTTCTAATTTTGACACAGACTGGTTTTTCTTCTAATGTTAAAACAACGAGGCACCTTTGTCACGGCCCTAGCCTAATTTTCACAAGGCTGCACACCGCACCCATGCACGGACAAAAGGACTGAGCAGTTGGTAGCACTATTATATACCAGGTGGCACTAGGAGTGGCGGTGGCTCCTTTCATTATATATTTCGTGGTTTATGCGACAGATGGCAATCATCATCTCCCCACAACTTAACAGAAGGAATAGGGCACCAATGAGACGAACACAGGAAGTGACACAGACAAATGCCTTGTTCGTCTCGTTGGTGCGTTATTCCTTCTGTTAATGTGCACGAACTAGCCCAACAAAATGGTCCGCTTGAATACCTCACAACTTTCTTGCTTGGCCTGCTCGCACAATCACTGCTTTCATTCTTCGCGTCATTCCATATCGGCAACCTGTCATAGTTTCATGTGACCTTCTACCTGGCATGCATCACCCAGACATGGGGCCTTCCATGTATGGGCCGCTCTCGGGCCGCCCTTGCAGACTTTTCACACGCAGGCATGAGCTAGCATCAAATACAATGCCACAGTAGCTTTTTGATGTTGTTATGTTGCAATTTTATATTTGGAAGCACCGAATAGTCCCTTTCTCGATTTTATAAACTGCCCAATGTAAAAAAATAATTCAAGTGGTCATCACTTTGTTAAATTGAGTTTCAACTGCAGTATTAGTGCTTATGCATGCATAAAGCTGAACACTGTTTATACAGCAGAACCTTGTTGATACGTTTTTCACAGGAACTGGAAAATAAAATGTATAATGCAAAAATCATATTTACCAAGGCGGTTAAAATTATGAGGAAACTACCGTATTTACTCGAATCTAGGCCGCCCTCGATTGTAGGCCGACCCCCAAAATTTGCAAGGCCAGAAAAAAAGAAACTTAATCATGGTGCTCGAATCTAAGCCGACCCCCCCACTTTCGCACATCGTTTTTTCGAAAAAAAACATTGGCTTAGATTCGAGTAAATACGGTATGCATACTCCATCAGCAACATACTTATACTGAGCAGCGTTGAAGTAGCTGGTCAATTTATGCTGCGCTTTCTTCTTTTCAGCGTCTAGGAGGAAATTCTGCTGAAAAGTTTAAAAAGAAAAAAAGAAAAGAAGCTGATGCGCAACATGCAGATCGTAGCTTATTGGAAGGAAGTTTGAGCTAGTATACCGAAGATTAAACGTAGGATTTCTAGATATATGTATACAAGATCCACTTTCGCGGTTGTATTATCCAATTTGGGGCAAAAAATGTGATTGTAATAAATGCATGAGAATGCATTATTTCCGAGAGACATTGGCCAGGAGTAAAAATAAAAACGTATTATACAGAATCGTATCAACGAGATTCCACTGTAATTGGTAACTATTGTAAGTGGATGTATGAGTATAATCCATGTTTCTCTCTTTCTTGCTGTAGCAGGGCATAATTTGTATAAGCTATAACTAAGCCTTGAAATTGCTGCAGTTGGTATGCCTATGTAACTAAGGCTTACCACTGCTTTCCTGTAAAGTCCCAACAGCCATAATTGCAACCTCAACTTGTGTACTATTGCATTTTGTGCTGCTACATGCATTTGTCTTACTGTATTATCATACTTGGCAAGGAAGTGATGCATCACTTATGTTTTTCCACTTTTAGGCACTGTCCGTGTCACTGTTCGAGTACCCCATCCTCAACGCTTATGTGGATGAGAAAGTTGAGAATATCACGATTAAGGTGAGCCCTTTGGATTGTCCATTTTTTTGCGGCTTTTCAAAACTTCTGCAGTCTCAAAAGTGATTGATCGTTACAAGTAAGAACTAAGCTTCTAAACAAGGGTGGCACACGTTCTCATCATTTTTTCTTTCTCGCTCGTGTGTGGGCTCTGCAGAAAGATCACAGATGCATATTTAGGTTCACCCCATAAACCCTTTTTTCCATTGTACGGACACTATCTTGCATTAAGGGGTTAATTATTAGAGGAACAATTGACACCTGCATTTCCAGTTTCAGAATGTTGCTCCAATACCTCAGCATCAGTACATTACTATGACATCACATGTTCTAAAGTTATTTATTTTCTTGTATTTGAGCCATTGTCATGCAGCAAAATTTAATAATGCTATAGGTGCACGTTGAAGAACATAAGATGGCAGCAAAGCTTCTAAAAACTAGCCAAGCCTCTTCTCATGGTAATAACGGCTTTTGCAGTATTGTGTAGCGGTAATATAATTAACACAGTTTACCGGAGTATCTCATAAATCCAGTAGTATGGCAAACTGGGTGAGTTCGTAACTGTTCATTCTAATGTAAAGCACAAATGAACAAGCGCTTGTCCCGTTTTCCTGCTCCGTCCTTGTTCATTCACGCTTTACGTTAAAGTGAGCTCATAAATCCTTCCTAGATGATCCAGTGGGCTGTACTCATTCACTGATGCTTTCAGAGCTGAATAAAAAAACAGGGATAGCAATGATATTTTGGCCATTATAGAGGGTACTGCTTCACAAGGTCATCTAACCTTTTGCAAGGAGCATCCATTAGGCACGATTTCTGAGCTGCTTTCCCCATTAAGTTCGGTTACATTTGCATGAACGTTTCGAGAATGGTGTAATGTCGCCTTTCTGTCAAAATGTTTAATTCATAGTGGTGTGTCATGGTTTATGAAGATTTACGTTCCTCATGAGCACTGAACTGGTTGTACAAAGCAAAAGAATGAATTCTAAAGTTTTGAAAGGGAATATCTGAAGAACAGAATTGTAGACATTACTGCAAGGAATCAAGAAACCACTCACCTCAGTTGGCATAAGTTGCACTGTAAACACAAGAAAAAAAAGAACGCAAACATGTTACCGTATTTACTCGATTCTACCGCGCCCTTGATTGTAAAGCACACCTGTTTTCCGCAACCAAAAAAAAAAAAGTAATACATCGATTGTAACGCGCACCCATTTTTCGTGAGAGAAAAGAAGAAAAAAAGTCCGTAGGAGTCAAACTTCGCACATTCAGAAGAACAAGTGTTTGGGTTTTAAAGAACTAAAGTTTCAAAAAAGTAAAACACAAAGTCAAAAAGCGGACCTTGCCGTTAAAACTGTCACCACTACGGCGGCGATACGAGTCGCGTAATAGATCAGTCTTCGTCGCTGTCTGACAACTCCTTGTCGCTGTCAACGCTCTTCGATTTTGGGAAACCGGCCCTGCTTTGGTCCACTGAAACCTTTTCGTGAAGGTTTGCTGTAAAAAATCTTCTGCTTCTGTTTGCACCAGTCTCGCACGCACGTTTCAGGAACTTCGAACGACCGCGATGCGGCCCGATTTCCGTCCGTCTCTGCACATGTAATAACTGTTCTTTTAAATGCGGCATCACGGTGCACTCGTCGAGTATTTGGAGTCGACACTTCCAGGCCGTCGATGCGAACGCAGAACGGGATGAAAATCTCCTCAGCACACGTACGAACTGACACAATAATGGCAGAAATGGCCAAGGCACGTAGGAGGCGGCCATTTTGAAATGTCGATGGCAATATGATAACCGAGTTTCTTTTTTTTCGGTACTCGATTCTAACGCACATGCGATTTTTGGACTCGTTTTACCGGAAAAAAGGTGCGCGGTAGATTCGAGTAAATACGGTACATGCTTCTTTGGAATGCTTCCTATTGTTCAGGTATATACGTATAGCATAATTAACCCGATAAATTCTCTGCTGCTTGCATCAAAAGTCATCTCTGTGTGCTGCAGATAGAATACACTCATATGCAACTTTTTGATACAAGACTAAAAATTTTGTACATTGTTTCCTTCTACAAATATGACAGGCATGTTCTCGCATAACGATTGAAACCTCTTTCAAACACAAAATTTGACAGTCTGCCAATAACAGAGCTATGCTGCTTTATCACGAACTTCTCATTTGTTTGCACGTATTCTTTCCTTGACAATTTAACACGATTTCTCCAATCCCACAATGGAGATTTCATATAATGCTAACTGAGTAAACCACCAATCTTATGTACAAGCCAGTGCATTTCAAATGAGCACCAGTATGAAAACTCTGCATCAAACTTTTGTCTATCAAAGGCTCTTCCACTTAACAAGGTCGTAGCATAGTCACTGTATATAGTGATGCACATTGTAAAGAAAGACAATGGCATCATGTTCACATTGCAGTAAGGGTAAATGAATGGATACCAAAGGAGGAAAGCCAAGTGAGGATAGAGAATGACATAAAATTCATGTGATCAGTAAATATATGCAGTTGTTTGGTGGATATGACAAGCGAGAGTGCTTTGAAGGGCAGGTTTGTACTTCAGAGTAAATTTCTTAATGCTCATAGCGATGACAATCATGTTCTGTTTGCACTAGGGCTGCCACAATGTTGGCATCGCCATGGACACCCCAAATGGCCTTGTGGTACCCGTTGTGAAGAACACGGAGTCCAAGAACATCATGGAGATTGCTGCCGATCTCAACCGGCTCCAGAATTTGGGTGTGGCAGGGCAGCTGCAGCAGGATGATCTCTCTGGTGCCACCATCACGTTGTCCAACATTGGCGCGGCAAGTCCTGGCTTTCCTGATCTTGTGTTGGCTACTGCGCTGCATATATACCTGCCAGTTTATTATTCTGTGGTTTTGGTCACGTGGCAGAGCCTTGGAATTGAAGCTTGACCATTTCTCATTATCATCACCAAATTCACATTGAAACCATAAAGTTTTCCTTGAAACTGGTGAATCCAGAAAGACTGTGGTTTGCCAATTGAACCAGCCCTCACCCCAAACATAATAGGACCATCCCTGTTATGGCTCATTCTTACACTCAACACCATTCCTTTTTATAGAGGAAAGGTGGCAGTAAGCGAAGCAATTGCGAAACACTACCCCTTCCTAGGGAATCGACCAGCACTAGCAGAATAGCAGAGAGAGTCTCAAGTATAACAGTAAGCTACACTCAGAGCTATTTGAGTGTCTGCCAAGTGAAGCCTGTGCGATCCAAAAAGTTTCGCTGAACATCAGCAAACTACTATCACAGCCAAAACAAAAAAAAGACTCATTTCTGCCATTGAATAAAGGAACTAATAGTACCATAAAACCAGAATATAAGACCCCCCCCCCCCCCCACATACACACACATGCTTGGAAAAAGAAAGTACATGGAATGGCCACAGTAAGTGATGGCCGCAGCAAATGTGATTTCAAATGCTAACAGTGACATACCATTCCAGCTATGGCTACGCAGTGGTCAAGCCCCAAAAGCAACTTTTCTCATTAATGTTGCATGTTGTGATGCTATCCTTCTGGATCGTCCAGAAGGAAATGCTTTTCTCAGGCACCCAAACTCGTGCTTTTATTCTACTCAGGGCTCTTATTCTACTACCACGAAAGCCAACATGGGCTTCATAGAAAGCGTAGACATTTTACATCTGTTTTGCACCGTGGGTACAACACATTCGTATCGTTCAGATATACATCCACGTTCTGCAAGTGTGGGTGTATAGCCCACTGGTTAAGACACTTGCCTTCAGAGCATGGGGACCCGTATTCAAACCCAGTCCCACCAAGAAAAAAAAATGTTTTTTTTTTTCCGCTTATTTCTTTATAGCGATGATCATCTTACGTGATGGAAGGACAGACAGATGGACAGAAAGTTTTTTCAGTTGACATAGAAATGCTTGCGCATTTAAAATGCTCAAAAACACACAGAAAATATCATAGTGGGAGTTTTTCAAACTCCTCTGGGAGAATAAGCATTCTGATCTTACCCTGCTTAAAATGCACTGACAGTAGCACTGACAATTCTGTGCTGATTTCATTTCTTCAGCAGTGGTTACTCTTCACATTAATAGACACCTTTGTTATTTACCCAAACTAGGCTAGGGAGCACTTGACTTGCACGTGATCATTTGTAGCTGTTTACATCTTCTTTCCAAATGTTGTCTATAGATGCCAACCAGATATATTCTGTCTTTTTTTTTTTTTTTCATGATAAACCCGTTTATAACGAACTCGAAAGTGTCGCGAAAAGTGGTCGTTATATCAGTAGTTCGTTGTATATGGACTCGCCCTTAAAAACGTGCGCTTAGCGGCCAAGCCGTTTTTTTTTCCTTTGTGCACTTTTGTTAAAGTGCTAACAACCCCTTCGGTGACAAGCTAAGCCTTTTCGCGTCATGAAGCGACGCCCGCTGCGTGCTCACGAGTGAATTAACCGCCTTTGCAATGAGCCGACACCGTTTCACCGAAGCGCGGTACCGCGACGTGGAGCCGATCATCCCTGGCTAGTTGCGTGCAGCGCGTCGCCTACTCGGGTCGCGGAGTCACTGCCGGGCCGCTTGCTGTATGCCGTATGCGCGCGTTTGTACGTTCTTCGTGCTTGCTTCACTCCGGACCGCGCACGGGTGCGGCGACTAGCCTCTTCGCTCAACGCGGCGAAAACAAGTATTTTCCAAGCAACGCGCACTCTACGACTCCGCGATGCTCTCGCGGCCCTGCACGACGATGCGCGGCGCACTTGAGTTGTCACCTAGTCAAACACGCAGTGTACGCTCGCTGTCAGTGCATCGACGTTTCTCGGTGCCCGCGTCGCTCAACAACAGCGAGCTAATTTCGTTTCTACAAAGCGACGCGCACTTTAATGCGGTCTCGCACGACGCGGCGGCGGCGAACTTGCGAACGGCAGCATGGCTAAGCATGGTGCGCTCGTACCGCCGTCAATCCGCAGTGTACAGCGTAGTACGGCGTAGTACGCCACACGCGCAGCCGAGCAGATATCTACAGATGACTGTGATAAGGTTGTCGGCTATAAGGCAAAATGGCACGTTCATCGACGGCCGCCACCTCGCCTTCGCTCTTTTCTGATGCTTATCCGCGAAGGCATCGCCGCAATCGCGCGGAAATCGTTATCACCGATCGACCGGTCTCTGCCGTTACCGGAAAGACGGACGACTTTTCGCGGCACATTGTGGCGTCGACGAGTTTAGGGACGCAGTGAACCTTTTTGCGATGGAAAGTTATCGCGGTTATCACTTCAATTGCATTTATGCCTTCTTGCGTTCCAAGGCATTGTTTGGTTCATCGCGGGCGGTCGTAGCTGCAGAGAACGGCGTCAGGAAAGGTCACCGTGCAAAAGGTGACCGCAAGGCTTCATGCTGCCTCCCTTTTTTTTCTTCCTCACTGCCATTCTGCCACTGAAGAAAAAAGGCTGGAAAGTGAGCGACCTCGCTCGTAGCGTCCGAAATCTGCGTGCGGTGCTCGCCGATCAGGGATATCTTAGCCGCAAGTAAACTGGAGCGGGGCATGCGCGAGCGCGCGCCCCTGTCACGCTTTAGAAGGCATATTTTAACTTTTTTTCGCTTCGTATGTGCCATATTTTTACCGCGACCGTGTCTGAAGTGTTCGTTGTAAGAGTAGGAGGCTTTGAAAAATGTTCGCTATATCTGGACGCAGCTTCAATGGTTAGCATAGGAAACTCGTAAGTGCACCCAAATATGGTCGTTATAACCGATAGATCGTTATATGTGGGATCGTTATAAGTGGGTTCGACTGTAATTTGTTAGCAAAATCATGGCGACCTGTTTACAAACACAGGTCATGCAGGGAGCACGAAACAGTTAGGAGTTGAAACTCTGCTATATGTGGCAATCAGATAGTGTCTTGCTCCCACGGAGCAGCTATCATGCTAGCGGCACCTTTCAGTGAACAAGGAAATTGTTGCCGTTTCAGTTGCCATGGAAACTAGGCAATTGGGTTGTTCCTGTTCGGCCGTGTGATGTGGCTTTATCCAGCCATAAGCATCCTTTTCGCTGTGGCTCCCACAAGGTGCTGCCACTGCATGCACATACTGTTTTTGTAACAGTCACACTTGCTAATGATTCTTGCTCCAACATGATACAAGTTAAATGATCCAAGTCAATTCTCGTTCATAAATGTACGCTGTCTAGTGAGCTGGTTTTACTTCAGCTCATGAAATCTGTTGCATGATTGCTTCTAGTGCCATAAAATGTAAGTGCAACAGCAAATGTGTTTACTGTTCTTTTCTTTGCTTTTTCCAGGTTGGTGGAACTTATGCCAAACCTGTCATTGCTAGACCAATGGTGTGCATTGGAGCAATTGGAACAATTCAGGTATATATATATATCTAAATTGATGGTTCTTTTATTGCCATCCTATTCTCTTTTTTTACCTTACTTGATGAGAGGTGCTGTGAACCATCACTGGAAATTCATTGCTAAGCACAAGGCTGTACCTTCAGTCCTGTCAAGAATAGCCACATTTCCATGGGCGTGAAACACAAAGCTACTGCAAGATCCCATAAGGGTCGGAAGTAAACTGGGATTCATTATTGTGCAGTCAGTCTCAATTCATTTTCACCTAAAAAGAAGCAAATTGCAGGCTCAGAATGCGTGTACAATGAGTTTTTTGTATTCGTTTCACGCAAGGAAAACTAATACTTTTCACGTTGGTCCCGGAACGCGGCGGGAGCTTCCATCTTGTAGGATGTCATATAATACACTTTAGCTTTGAAAAGGTGATTTACTGATGTATCCCTAAATTCTGTGCATCGGCACTATATTAACAAACTAGCACTCTGACCCCAAATGCAGGGTTATAAGTCCTGTATTGTTAGTTCAACAAAGCAGTGCTTTTTAGGTATTCTATAGGCCTTGAAAATCATTCAGAAACAATGATGCCAGTATAGTACTTATGGCTCTTTCTGCCGGAAATTACCATAGAATTGCTGGCGACTGGTGAGAGAGCAATTTGCATCATCCACTTAAACGTGATTTTCTCGCTCATTACCATTTTCACAGTGCAACTGATCATGGTTTTTAGGCCAATTATGCTGTTAATGTGCAACAAACAACAAAGGGTACAAAGGAATTGCTGTCTAGCTTGCAGTGCTCGACGTGGGCCATGCACGCTTTCAAGAGAGTTGCTTGTTGGGCAAGTTGGTGCATGCTTACGCTCGAAGAAAGTCACTAAAATACGGAAAGCGGAAAAACTGAGAGGCAGAATTATAGACAGACTGAGGTGGCTACTAATAACTGTAGTCACCGTTGTGTAGCCACCTCTGTGTTACTACTGTCTCTACTTCTGCCTCTCAGTTTTTCCTTTTTCCCCGTTTTAGTGGCTTTCTTCAAGCGTAAGCATGCTTTTCTTCCTGGCACATGATGACAGCACTTTGTAGTCACATTTTTGCTTAATTTGGCTAAGCAGCTGCAGCTATTGCATGGTTCACTCCTTGTTCAGTTACATAGTTATCATCGTAAAGAGGCAATGGTGTACAACCAGCTACTGCATTCAGGTCTCTTCTATCAGTGAGGCGAGGCCACGCTCTTGGTGATATTGTTTCCCAGTGTTTTTAGACACTGCGGCATATTATGCCAGATAGCAGTGATGGATACAGTTTGATGTTCGACTCTCGGTTCGCTGATACACAGAAGACTACCTCTTTGACATTAGCACGTCAAAAGAACAAATCCTTTGTAAATGACATGTGAAGCATTTCTTTTACATGACTCGGTTGCGCGTGGTCACACCTACATATCTACGATGCAGAATTTATGGAGCACAGTATCAGTGACACAAATCAATCAGATTTTTCAGTGATAACTTATTCCTTGTAGTAGTGAAACATTTAGTATATGCTTTTCGCAGGAAACATCACACGTTGCGACATTTCCAAATTTCAAGTTAATTATTCAAAATTTTACAAAATTTGGTTTTTTCTCAATTTCAGTGCTTCTAAATCTTTTGTGGCAGGCTCTGTAACAGTGGATGTCCCTTCCATGTGCAACTGAACCTAAAACTTCGTTAGAATACATTACATTGTGTGTTATTTGACGTATTTGCTGACAGAGAAAGCATTTCTATTCGTATTCAATATAAAGGTAGAAATAGAAGCATTAACAGAAGACATTTGCCTGTAGAGACTGTTGGACAACGGTCATCTGATCTTTCAGTTAAGACCTTGGCATTTACGAAAGATGTTCCGACGCAACAATAAATGCTTTTGACACAGTGCTGGTCATACATCTGCACACCATATGATCTAAATGTTTTAAATGAAATAGCTATCAATTGCAGCAGAGCTGGCTCTATGTGTATCAATGTGGCATTCGGTATAAAAATGACCAAGGTACATCCATTATACAGGATTCCTTACCCTGTACGAGTAATGCTGCTTCTACCATTTTAACTTGCACAAGGGGCATTTGCACGTTCGCCCCGCCTCAGCTCAGCAAATGTGCAACCTCACAGCAGATTGCCTCATGCTGGGGCAAAACCTCATATCTCGTAGTAGAGGCACTGATCTATCGCCCCTTAAGCAAGGAAATAAACAAAGATTATGAAACATGTACATGTAAAGAAGGAACTATGCCAGAAGATGTGCATAGCCAATTGAACTTACAGTGAAAACATACAGAGGGTTGTAATATTCTTAACATATAAAATATTTTGGATAATTATGTGTTAGGTCATGTGAGAGCTGTTTAAACTGGAACCATAGGATCTTTTCTGCATCATTACTTCATCATCCCTGACTGTAAGATCTCCTTTTCTTGCCGTTTACAGAAGCTGCCACGATTTGATGCCAACGACAATGTAATAACGGCGCACATCATGCAAGTCAGTTGGTCTGCCGATCACAGAGTCATCGACGGTGCAACTATGTCACGCTTTTCGAAACTTGTGGAAGATGTACCTGGAGACACCTGCGATGATGCTGGTCCACCTCAAATAGACCTCAGTTATTGTGCAAATGTACAGTCTGTGACTGTTCACAAAATCAAGGAACAGTCCTGGACTGGATGGCATTGCTGCTACGTGTCCTGCACTATCGCCTATGGAGCACTTGTGAATGGCATTGGCTTCTGGACGCGAGTTACACACCATTATCCAATGAGGAATGGTCAGCTACACACGGATGGCATTTTCTTGCAATGCCTTCTCCGCTGCATGTCCAGGCCAGAGAAACCAGGGCACCTCGGTGCCTGCTAGGCAACAGGGCTTCAAGTGGCAGTGATCGAGTGTTGTATCCAGCAGATAAGCAAGGTTGGTAACGAAAGCTTTTCAGGACCGAAACGTGCACTTTCCAAGTGTAAGTTGCCAATCTTCTGGACTACCAACTATCTAGCGTCTGCCATTGTAGGGACTTTGTTGAAAGCAAGTCAACATTTAAAACGTCTTTGAAGCAGATGCATACCGTTGTTTACTATCACCTGCTACTGTGACTCTCGGGGCAGGTAACGCTTTTCAGCAGTCGCATCTTACCATGTTGAAGTGAGTGATGCAAATAATTTAATTCAACGTGCTTCATAAATGTGCATGTCAAATTTAATGTAATTTCTTGTTTCCTCTTGCTGTCAAGTCTTGATAAAATGTTGAAGTACAAAAGGATTTGTTAATCTCCAAATGAGACTTAAATTCTGCTTTTTAGTTTCATGCCATTCGCAGAAAATAGCCTCTTTGATAAACATGTCAGCTGGTGGTTCCTTTGCTGTGCACTGTAATGTACCAAGCAGTACAGAATGTTACTTCTAGAGCTTTATGTTGCGCATGCTGTGCTGAACTGGCAGCGTGCAAGTGCTTACAGGTGGAATGAATGAAATGCATGTAAATGATCAAGTTTTTAATGCATTGTGTAGCTAGACATGGTATGCGTGCTTTTGTGGCACCAACTCTTTAATTTGGCATGACAGGTGGCAAATGTTGAGCTGTAATGTAATGACATTAAGCTGTTAAGTTGTTGTTGATGCTGTATGTACACTTGACCAGCATCTCACAGCTTTGTCTCAGCCTCAGTATTCCTCTATCCCACAACATGATCCATACACTGGCATGCCTTTAAAGGAAATGTAGTTTTCTTTACTGCATTATTTAAGTCTATATCTTGTGTTCACAAAGGTGTCGTTAGACATACACATATTAAAGATCATCTCAGTGTTTGAGATGCCATCAACTATTGTGAGACACTTTTGCATTTAGAGCCTGCACTTACCAAGTGGTACAAAAACTGACCCACTGAGTGTATCTGCTATGGAGGCAAGGTGCAAGCCTATCATCACTGGCTGTACATGCAATAAAGCCATTTTTTTATGTATGAATAGCTAACTTTGCTATGTCGAATACGTCTGAAGTTACGAACATTTGGTCTACGAAGGCTCAAGACCTCAAGGTGCACTGACGGGACTTATGGAGCTGCAATTATTAGCAATGCAAGGGACATCAGAAGTTTGAATGACCACTGACTGGGAACAACAGCTGTGACACAAAGGCTTACCTTAGTTGTGAGGGCAGTCTGAGATTTCTTGTGATAGCTGTGTTTGCTTTTTTACAGAGCTTCCATTCAGTTTTTTCTTCTACTTTTCACTCGCTGTCCTGTGCTTTTTTCTGCCATGTTGAAGTGTCAGCATCCCTGTAATAGTTCTGTGGTCTTTATGCCATCAAAGCTATGTGTCGCCGATATAGCATGTACTGATACTGTTGTCATACATCGCAGTGACAAAAATGCCATAAGAGGCATGGACCCAACCTAGGTTCAAATAAACATTATGACAACTACAAGTCGGAACAGCAGCATACAACATGATGCTCTCTGTCTATCTGTCCGTCTTTGGTAAGTGAATTACCACTTACCAAAGATTGCTAAGAACGTTTCTTTTTAGCTACCAACTCCTGTGCAGGTCACAGGCCAGGCCTAATTAATCATAATGGCGGTGTAACAGCATGTAACGTTGGGATAGTTGGTGCATAGCTTAAAGGGGCCCTGCAACACTTCCAAGTAATAATCGAATGGCTTCATCAAAGCGTTTACTGCCTCACGAATCGACTTCCACAAAAAGTTTTAGAATCCGTCGAGTACGAGCGGAGGTACAGGATTTGTTGCACGCTTTAAGCGCTTCTCCTCTCCTTTCGTACCAATGAGCGCGCTGAAAGCTACACAGGAGGGGGGATGAAAAGGGGACAAGAAGCACCGCCCGTTCGTCAGCGCATGTCATGACCCGGATCACTTTTTTTTTCCCCTGGAATGCGCGCCTTAGTTTCAGTGTGATCGCGAGCGGGCACGAGGCGGCATCCCACGGCGGCCGTGGTAGCTATTTGCAGCTTGCGATGCTCATTGCCATGGACTTTCGGTTATGGCATCATTTGTCGAGAGAAGAGCGAGCGATTTCTAGCTGACTGAGATCTAATTGTTAATTCCAGCCGCACGCTGCGCTATAATGTTTGGCTCAGATGTCCTCAGGAGCCACGACTACCGATCGGCAGCGTTCTCTGACCATGCTGAAGAGTTGCAGTGCCCCTTTAATGTTACGGACATTCGTCCGTAACTTGGAACTGTTTCTTTTTTCTTGTGCAGCTGCATTATGCAGTAGCAGGACACACTAAACATATCTTTGAGAAAGAACTTATTCTTCGTAAAACTTTGTACAACTCTCTTAATGAAACGGGGAATCGAATTTCGTGCAGTTCACAAAAAAAATAAGGGAGCTTTGAAAGGTATCGCGATAAACACACAATTCTTAATTGGCAATCTCCCACTATGGGTATGTTCCCTTCATATGCCAACGCGTAAACCAAGGCTACTGTGCAAGCAAACGCTTTATATCTTCTTCTCGGAGGCAGGGCACTAATCTTAGTTCCCTCTCGCTGTTTTTGGTGCTTTCTTATCTATAATAATAAAGTATACTTACGCGGAGGCGCCACGGAAGACGAAGAGGGGCATATAAGGACGTGCCTCAATGACGTCACAGCACCGCGAGGCTCGCAGTCCCGTGGGCTCGTGCGCGAGACCAGGGCTTTTGCGGCATGCTCGCGACCATCTTCGGAGCCCGCCGACATCGCTGAATTTTGAACATCCGAGAAAGGCCCCGGGACAGCAGCCGGCAACAGGGACAGCTCAAGGACCCGCTCGGTGAGTCGCGCGCACGGAGGTTGAGAAGGACGCGCCGCTTGGCCGCAAATTGTTTCGTATTGAGACCTGTACAGTACGTGTGGTGCACTGCAATGGCGACTAAAGCCTCGACAAGTCAGGCTAGCGACCTGTAACAAATTGATTATGTCTACACACAGGAGTCGTTTCCAGCTCGAAACTATCGCTTCCGGCACTTGCAATACGAAAGAGCATCTTTGGATACATTTCGATCCCTCATTTCAAAGGTGCTCGAGATACCAGATTCGCGCATCGTCCTGCTCCTTCACGGTGACAGAACGTTCACGCCCCTTCTCGATGCCACCATCTGGAGGACAGCACTTGTGACGCCACAATGCGCGCAGGATGCGTATTCCCAATGGGACATTGAAAGTCCGATGGGCATCCACTGGCATGGCAGTTTTGGCTATACGAATGTCCGATGGAGATCCTCAGGAATCCGTCGGCTACTACGGACAACCATAGGACCCTTACGCGCAAGAAAATTGGCAATCCGTAAAACGTCCGATGAGTGCGGGAGCCGTACATTTGGACACATGACGGACATGCAGTTAGCCCTTTCAGTACGTGCATCAGACGTGCGTGGAATATAGTTGTTGAAATTAAGAGACATTCATCGCATGTGCACTTTTTTTTTTTAAAAAAAGGTCGATGTATCCTCTACGCTTTAGGAAAACCAGGGGGTGGGGGAGTCGGCACTGGGAATCAAACGAAGCGAACGCTCTAACATGTGGCCACCGCCGCGATTTAAGCTTTAAATTAAAGCAAAATCTTTGATTGTTTGCGAGAACTGTACATATTACAACGGAATCGAGGGTTCTTAGTATTCGATGCCACACCAACTCCAGTCCTTTCGTACTGCTGTTACGGACATCTGCGCACACGATAGTTCCGTTGGTAAATCGCGCGATGTGGAGTTCGTCAGTGTTTCGGCTCATGCATGCCTGGCCGTCACGCTGCGATTTAGTCACGGCACAAAGAAACGTTGCTTTAAGTATTTAGCAAAGTCCACAATTTAACGGCAAATGTGGTACCCGTGAGGCAGGTAGCAAAAGGCTTGTACAATACTACCGCCCAATATCCTTAACTTCAATTTGCTGCAAGTTATTAGAGTATTATGTTATTTACAGCGCAATATGGAGATATCTTGAATCTACTCAGTTTTTCACTAACTCGCAGCATGGATTTCGGCAGGGCCGCTCACGTATAACGCATCTAGCAGAATTTCAGCATGATATACTACAGACACTTAACAATGAATCTGTTCACGTTTTGTTTCTTGATTTTCGCAAAGCATTTCACACGGTACCCCATAATCTTTAACTATCCAGCTCCCTTCCATACACATAGATGCTAAACTACAAACCTGGATCCGAAATTATTCAAGTAGTCGCGAGCAGTGTGTAGTTCTTAACGAAGCGATATCATCGTATGTCAGCGTAACTTCAGGCGTGCCGCAAGATAGCGTTCTGGGTCCTCCTTTATTCCTGGTATACATAAATGACATAACAGATAACATACAATCCAGCATGAAATTATTTGCAGATGACTGCGTCATCTATCGGAGAATTGCGTCATCCGCAGATGCAGAACTACTACTACAGGAGGACCTAAACACCATAACACTACGTTGGTGCTCGAACTGGAACATGCGCTTAATATTTCAAAATGCAACCACGTCAGTTTTTCGAGAAAATTCCAAAAATCCAAAGCTTCTATAGTATTAGTAGCGCTGCAATTACGAAAATCCAAAGCTTCTATAGTATTAGTACGCTGCAATTACGAAAACACCTCAATGTAGGTACTTGGGAGTTTGTTTAACAGAAGCAATGAACTGGAACCAGAACATAGACCAAACTTAATATCAAAAGCTAGTAAAATGCTATTCTTCATTCGCAGGAACTTTAAGTGCCAACAAGAAGTTAAGGAGACTTTACATACATGTGGGGTCAATATGGACTACGCTTGCGTCATTTGGGAGCCTCTCGATGTAAGACAAATATAAAAAGTTCAGAACAGAAATAAAAGAATATCCTTTAGGTCTGCTAGTTTTTCGAATTCCTTCTTTTTAAAAACAATCGGAGAATGGAATCAACTGATAATAATGCATTTTTTTCTCTGCTATGACACATATGGGACATATTTCAGTGCTCTGCCATTCGCATGTGTACCATTCCGAGAGAGTAAACAGTAATTATTGTTGCACGCTGCATTCTGTTATGTACTGTAATTCAGCAATGTGTTAAAATGTGTCTACTGACGACGTATGTACGAACTCTCATCATCGATCTGTCACTTCTACATCGTTTTTTTTTTTGTATTCACCATTTATTTATAGCTAAGAAACATGTTTGACTTGTATTTTTCGTATTTCACCCATCCCCCTGCATAATGCCAACACGGCGCGTTGCGGGTATATCTCCAAATAAATAAATAAATAAATAAATAAATAAATAAATAATAAAAAATAAATAAATAAATAAAAAAAAACCGGCTGGAGCAGCTTGAACTATTCATTTCCATTTCTGTAGCGATGAGGCGCTTGAACTGTGGGCATTTTTCTTGCTTTTTTTTTTTGCGGAAGCGGGCAATTTTGCCTCGAAAGTTTTAGTGAATTCACAATCCACAGTCGCGGCATTAACGCGATGTCCCCAGCAGATATGTCCCTTGCACCAAAACGCAGTGCAGAAAATATTAATATCACAGGATGATGTCCGTGGATGTCCCGCGGTCGTCCAAGTAGTAACGTCCGAAATCCAGTGTAGAAATCCTGGGGATGTTCGAGACAGAAAGCAAAACTGTCGTTAAGAAGAACCGAAATGCACGGCTCTAGGTCATCCTGGGGATGCTCTGGACGTGGACGTCCGGCTACAATTCGATGTCCACCGTATTTCGTGGCCCATTGGGTTCTAGTGTAGTGTGTGGCAGTTTGCAAGTCGCTCTGGAAAACGCCTGCATGTTGAACACTGACTGTGTGTGCGAGTACTATGGGCGGCTCGTGCCCGTATCGCCCTTGACGGGAACATGGCGCGTCACGGGAATGGAGACGGCTGCGCTGAAGTGGTACGGCGGCGGTGCTTGCCTGTTGGAAGAAACCGGCAAATAAATAAGAGAGTGTTGACCATTACTAAGGAACGAGCACAGGACAAGAGCTTAGTCGATCAGGGATAAGCAACGACACAATTAGGACCTGCGCACGTCGACCAGTACTAACGCGAGACGCGTCGACAAGAACTAACGAATGAGCCTATAGGACCAGCTGTCGTCGACCAGGACGACGAAACAGGTCTAGCGCTCTTCGACCATGCAGGACCTAAGAATGGGTACAGCACTAGCCATTATCCTGCGCTCTTAGCGCGTTGCCTTATCATCTGTCGGCGTACTAATTACAGTGGATAATTTGCAACTAGCATCAAGTCTCGAATGGCGTCGGCGTTGAATAAGAACGTGCACGAGAGAAAAGAATTAAAGTATAGCGCCCTTTCGCAGGCACAGCCGTTTGATCGACCTCGGAATGTTTTCTTCACAGCATGTTTGTCAACCCCACACGGTTGTCCTTTGAGCTGCTCCATCACCAGCGATCATTTAATTGAAACATGGGAAGTTTCGGGCCAGATTAGATTGCGGAAGCTGCGCCAATTATGCGGTCTTGGCGGTCGCGCACAAAAATCTCGGCGACATTCTCTCTTGTGCTTGCGTGTGCACTTAGCACCAACGGTTCAATCGTACCGTGTTTGGTGGTGGCAAAATTCTTTTAAGAGCGGAGCTGTTAAGCTTGTTGTAGCGCCGTTTGTCGACCGCGCAACTGGCGAAGCAGGGAGAGCGAAGCTAAGAGAGGAGGAAAGCCGATTATAGCTGTGCCAATACAACGGTAGGATAGGGGAGGAGAGTGAATACATAGTTAGCATGGGGGAGGGAAAGGAGGTGAGAAGGAAAATCGTACCATAGCCATGTGTAGTATAGGCAAGTGGTGGGAAGTGAATTGAGGTTGAGGAGGATGGAAAGGAGGGGAAAGGGCATAGCCATGTACAGCATACTATATCAAGGGGGTGGGAAAGGAAAGTCAGGGTGAGTTATGTGAGGGTTAGGAGGAGGGGACAGACTTAAAGCATAGCATATTCATGTATACTATATAGCCTAGCAATAAGTGGCGAAAGGAAGTGAGGATGAGAAAACATGATCTGAGGGCGCGGAGCAGGGAAAGGAGAAGGGAGGGTATAGCATGGTTTAGCGGAGTCAGCTCCGCTGTTTCCTCAGTCTTCGCACCACTATAGCTAGGGCGTAGCTGCCTCAGTTTTTTTTTTTTTACCTAATTTTATATCATATTACCATGCGCTCACTGCGGCATTAGTACGCCACAGTGCTCAACTTTTCACTGGAATGCTCACGACTAATTGGTCGCTGTATTATAAGTGTGACTCATACCCTTTATTTTTTTCACGTGATTTTTGTTTTTCATTTTGCCAAGTTCGTTACCGTGAAATTGAATGCAGTCTCTCTTGAACCGGAAAACTATAGCCTTTTTCAATCGGGTCAGAAATCATGTACGAGTTTTCTTATGCGCAATTACTAAATCTCATTGGTTATTTTTTAGCCGAGGGCTCCTCCAGAGCACGCAGCCTCGCAGCCGCAGAAAATTTATTGTTCTTGCCTTCCCACCCACTAGACCCAACCTGCCCACTTCGTTAGCGGCTGCGTTGGCGTTAGCGCTTGCAGTGGATTATGACGAGGAAGATTTCATTCTGAGAAAGGCGCGTTTCCCTACGACGGGCGAGATATTCACAGAATGATCGCTAGATGGCAGCTCGAGGTCGTTGAATGTAAAGCCCCTATACTTTAGTTGAATGGATAATGCAAACATGAAGAACTTTCGAGCAGGAATTTTCCTAAGAAAATATTTACGATAATTAGAGGGGACTCTTTGGTTCGAAACTAGGACGGGAGTATTGCGGACTATACATACCAATGGATAGACCAAACCCTCTATAGTCTAGTTGGATAGACACGTTACGCGGTTATACATGTGAGAGGAGGAAACGGCTGAACCCTGCGTTCCATGCAGTTCAGCGCAAGAAGGCCGAATTTTTCAAATCATTGAGGAGTCTAAGCGGGTAGAAATAAACAAATATGCGTTATCTGATTGGTGGCTAAAATCAAGGAGTGAAATTAACCTTTTTTTAAGTATACATAGTATGTATATGTGATACTAGTCACGGCTAGGTGGCGTGTTCCGCTCACCATGAAAAGGGTTCACCCTTATCCATCCCATCAGGTCACTGTAGGCTCCCCACGAAATCATCCACATAGTTACAGTGGCTAGCCACTGTAACATAGTCGAAAGCCGTAACGCACAGTAACGCACAGTAACTGCAGTTACTGTACCTCATTTACCTGTGGACAATACTAGTGTAATACACAGCACTCTAGCTGTATGTTACTGTACATGGCTCCCGAATGTTGGGAGACATTTCAGCTTAGTGTACACCTTAAATGCGCACAACGTACCTGCAGCTACGGGTATAGCTTAATAACGGCATACAGCAAACGCCGCCATGAACTACGTAAGCACTACACGAATGAGCCTCGATTAAAACTCCCTTCGCCATTTTCGATGTCCATAACAAGTTTCCACTGGAATCAAATTTCTCGTCCAGCGCCGTTCAGGCTGAGCTTCAAGACAAAAAAAAAAAAAAATTAAGAGAGAGAGAAAGGATATGTAATATACCAACTCTTCGGAACTTTGTTATTCACCGAGAAAAGTTTTCCGAACTTGAATTACGCCAATTTGTTGCACAAACATTTTTGCTCCATGCACACGTGCATGCTCAACTGCATGATTGTGTGTGTGTGTGTGTGTGTGTGTGTGTGTGTGGTGTGTGTGTGTTGTGTGTGTTGGGTGGTGTGTGTGTGTGGTGTGTGTGTGTGTGTGTTGTGTGTGTGTGGGTGTGTGTGTGTGTGTGTGTGGTGTGTTGTGTATTATCCTGGTGTTATTCAGGTGTGGGCGGCGAAATATTAAACGGAGACTAAAGAGAAAATGTTTTTTCTCGTACTAGCAATTAACTTTTACAATACCAAAGCGCGCCTCTTCCCGAGAGAAGACGCTGATGATGAAGAAAACGCGCAAAGAGAAAATGTAGCTTGGCGACACCAACTTGAAGTTTGCGCACTGACTCGTCTCGCTGTGACGTCATAAATTTGACTGCGTCTTATGTGACCTACGTAGTTTTTGATCGGTACAAATTATGACATTGTTGAATGATGGAGCCAGAAAGTTTAACGTACCGTGTTCAAGAAGTTTTGTTGAGCCAATATTGCCAAAATACGGGAAAATTTTGAAATATGTAATGCCACACTGACATTCATGCGCAATTTCGGCGCGAAAATTTGTGAAATGAAATACTGATTCATTTTACTTATATTAAAAACTGTGAGGCGCCAATTAATGACATAGATTTTTCAACCAGTAATTTGTCAGTCTAAACTAATTCACTGTTGCACTTTTTAGCTGAGTCACTGAGTTTGCAAATACACCGAAACCTGGAGGTTACGCCTTAGTATTCGCCGTTTTGGTAAAAGTGCTCACGCAGCGACAGTGATCCAGGTCTCGCGAATAAAGCGGATTAAGTGTAGAAGATGAGGCTCACATGCATGGCAGCTACAGGAGGCGTGACAAGTGTAACACACAATAGCATGCATACAAAGGCGCCTTCTACTTCGCCCTGTACAGCACTGCCCGATATCAAGTGACGGCTTCAACGTCTCTAGCCTGTTGTCGTGATTTCGCGACGTGCCGAATCTGAACACACGAATCCAAACGGAACGCTCAGGAAAGAGAAAGCTTTAAACTGAAAGTCACGCGTCACATGTGGCAAAGACCTGTCAAATTTCTGACTTGGGAAAACGAAGTGAGCATGGTGTTTTCAAGGAAAGTAAACGCTGCATTCAGGTGCATACGTTGACAGTATATCGACTCCGAAGTGTTGAATGATTCGCACACTGCCATAAAAGGAAACGGTTTACCTACCAATTCTGAGTTTTAGTGTGAAAATAGGCAAACAGAAAGACGCCTGCGCTACATGTCCCGTTTCACTTTTTCTAATCTATAGTCTCCACTCTAAGAAAAGGAACATGGCCTGTTACTCTTTTAAAGGGGTCATGAAGCACCCCTTGGGCTTGTTGAAAAAACACAACCTGCGGAAAGCTGACACGGCTATGAACTGCTCTGCAAAATATTACGGTCGTGCGCGCCGCGTAAAGGCCACAAGCGGAGCGCGAAGTTGCCGTTTCCTCAGGCGCCCTCTTTTCAAACAGAGGCCGGTTTTCACTCTCGTCGGTGGGCGGGGCGTCTGCACGTTGACGTCGCGGAGACATAGCATGCTTATTGGCCGATAGCCGGATGAGATGCGCTTCTTGCCACGGGGTGCCGCCACTTGCCCGCGCCGCACTCCTCAGTCTGCTAACTTTACACGGTAGCCGCACTCGCGCATGCGAATCACAGCGGGAGAGCGATCGCGTTTCATGACGCGCGCTGACGTAACTTCATACCCCCGTGCCATCCCTCCCTGTCTAGCTTCCAGTGCGCTCGTCGGCACGAGAAAGAGAGAAAGCTCTGAGAGCGTGCGCCAAACCCCCGTAACTCCGCTGATTCTTGACGGATTTTTTGCGGCAGTCGATTCGGGAGGCAGTAAACTCCGATACTAAGGTCATTAGATCATTACTTGGAAAAGCACGTTTATACCGAAGGCAAATTGCGCCCATCCGTGGTCACGCAGCTCCAAGCGAAACAGCCGCCGAGTTTCGCCGCTAAGACGATAGACGGCGCCACCATCCCATCATCGGAAAGTTCTTATCAATAAAGTTATTCCTTCTCCGCCTCTTGAGAGTTTCGCCGCTAGCACTCCCACGCAGCAACCAAAAGGAAGGCGCCGGCTGGCGGAGGGTCTTTCCCGCCATGGACGCCGCTGCGTAGGCTAGCCGAGAACGACAGCGCGCGCTCACCCGAGAGCGGCAGTGCCGACGAAGGGCGGATCCCGCCGTTAGCGCTAAGCGAGCAGAAGAATAATGATTACGTCGATTGCTCAACCATACTTTAGGAAAACGGGACACAGAAGCCAAACGCCAACAACGTAAGGAAAATCCCAATTTGACAGCCAGAGAAACACAAACGCGAAACGCCGGTATCGAGCCGATCCCGAGGTGCAGGAGCGAAGAAATGCTGCGAAAAGAGAAACACGGGGATAGGGCGTGCATTGCACTTCCCCAGCATTCACTTAGAGTGGAACTGCCCATAATTTTTGGGTGAGTCCCGACTTGCCGCATATATAACCCTCTTTATAAAGATGCGTGTTAACTCTTTCGGAGTGTCGCTCCTGCCACGACTCTCCGAAGAGAGTATAGAGATCTCCAAAAGAGAGATCTCCAACGTGTATCTTTAAAGGGAGTCGTATATGTGGCAATTCAGGAGTCGCCGAAAAGAGTAACAAGCAATCTTTCTTTTCTCACCTGGGGTATAACGAAATGGAGAGTACGTATCGTTAGCTTGCATACAAGCATTCCCAACTGTTTGTAAGTGCTTAAACCCTCGCCCACAGGTGCGTCAGCGAGGCCTTCTTTGCGCTTGAAAACGTTTGACATACTCAGCCTAATTAGTGGAGTTTAATTCAGCTTAATTAGTGGAGTCACGGCGCAGTTCGCGGAACCAGATTTGAAAACGGTCGCAACATAGTTACCAACATGGACTGCTGTGCACCGGACACTGACGATATGCGCACGCAGACGCGCGCTAACGCGATTGCGCGAAGTCGCGCAATAATTTTCGCACTAGACCACGCGTGTGTTGATGTGTAGTGCATGACCGACCAGTCGGTGCAAATTCGATAAACCATGACTTTTGATGGGAGTCGATGTGTACCAATTATCACTTAATTGAACAATTTTGCTGAAGTAATGATTCGGCTGGTCCATATCATTCTAAGCGACGTCCGTGCCACGAACAGAAAGTGAAGAGTATGTGCTGGCATCTGCTTTTCAATAATATCTGTGCACTATATATGCAGTGTTATGTGGCCGTCGCATGCCCACAAGTTACGGCGAACTCTACCCCCCCCCCCCCTTTTTTTTTTAAGCGCGCTAGCCTTACCACAGTCGCTGCTTCTATATGCCGTTCAGCGATAACTCGAAGCGCATGCGCATAGCACCGCCGCACGTGGCAGTGGCGTCGACGGTAGCGGCGCGAAACAACAAAAATTTTCGGCTGCGCTATACTACAGTCGCTGTAGGAAAATGCGGCTTTCACGACCTCCACAGCGTTCGCGCGTCTGTTCACCGCGAATGGCGCTGAACAGTGCTTTATAGCGGCCGGGCTACGCGTGCCAGAGGACTTCTCGGGTCAGAGATAGTTTCGGGGGCAAGGCGGCTATCGCCGCTTTCTCACGTATACGGCGCCATCGCTGTGTATACCGAGGCCGGTTTCGCTTCTTCGTTTATGCGATGCAAGAACGGGCCTTTCGCAAGCGCCTCGTCGCGGAATGCCGAAGTTCATCGGCGCAAAGCCTTCCACCGCCCTCCGCTTCTCTTCCTTGCCCCAGCGGAGGTCGCGGTCACGGTGGTCTCCCGAGTCGCACGCTGCAGCCGCACAGATCGTCTGCTAAGTGACCTTGTAAAAATATATATACCGCCCGATTTTGCTGTTTTCTTCTTCAGTATACAATTGTATTTCTTTGTTTAGTTTCTGGTTTACTCCGTTTCCCGACAGCCTTCTACAATGGCCAATGATGCAACATACCCAGAGACGTCACGCGTTATAGCGAAGAACTCGCAAGGTCCCCTATGCACCCGCCTAAGACGACTCGAAGGCGAAAGCCATCTTTTTCTTCTCAGTCGATGTATTGATCCTGTCCCGCCACCCTCCCGGTAGCTTTGAGCACCTAACGTGGTTTTGCACGGCCTCCAGGATCGCAGGCGTTTCAAGCTTTCTGCACGTCACCTGGTTTTGCACAACATCCGTGATCGGCCCACGTTTGAACAAGCGACGACGCCATATGATAACGTCATCATGTGAGGTCACGTTATCGACGTCGTGGTGACGTGAAATTCTGGCGATCGGTGACGTCATGATGACGTCATCACGTGATGATGATGATCGTTCGTTTTGATCACTCGTGTTGACGCAGTGGCGTAGGCAGAATTTTTTTTTCGGGGGGGGGGGGGGGAGGGCACCTCCTTGATGCGACATTGGGTCTGGCAGATAAGTCAGGTCGAGCGTCGGTTTGTGCTCTCTATCCCATGGGAAAAGAATTTCTTGGTAGAAGGGGGGGGGTGCCTCCGCCCCGGCTGCTGACGCCGCCGACACCGACGGTCAAATTTCGCGTTTGATGAGGTATCTGAGGCTTTCGCCTTAACAGAGCGGAACTTCTCGGGCATTGTGTACTTAACTCGATGGTCTCGTCTTTTACGCATCGCTCTACGGACTTGCAGTCTCTGCCCTCTCGCCTGCTTACGACTTTATACTTAGTGCATCATTCCTGCTCCTGAAAACCCTTCGACCACCATGGCTGTGCACTGTTTCCAATCGCGTTACAGTGGCGACCCAAGTGTGCGTTAAACTTTGATGCTATGTGGTACGGTCTGTGTTCCAGCAATAAAAATACGGCGGGACGACGCGCACCGTGTGCCTTGGTGAGGACGATAAACTCTTTACGGTCGGTCCGTGGCGGCGGCCACTTCGAAGGCAAACATTTCCAGCTCCGCGCTTTGCGAACCTGACCTGTTTCCCAGGTGTGCCTCGAGTACATACGAGCGTGCATGTCGGAGCGATATTTGCGTTGTACTTTCACGTGCGGCCGTCGTGGGAACAATTCAGCTGTCCTGCGAGGATGCAAATCAAGAGGGACAAAGCAGCGCCAGCTTTGTTCTATCCGTCCCGTACACCTGCCGATGCGAAAAGTGTGCAGACAGTTTGCACCTGATAAAAAGGTTTTAAAAGCGGCGCTTTTACTGAGCTAAGGCATACCCTTTGTCTGTGTACACTATACAATTGTACTGAAAACCAATTTCGGATCACACCGGAAAGCGATGTTCTGTTTTCTCCGAAATACGTTTCTCATCGGTGTCGTTTCTTATAAAGGGCTTAACACCTAATGCCGATGTGCGCCCCTTCTGTTCAGGAGGTTGTCTGTTGCGGTCGTAACCTTGTGCGGTCTATCCTGATGCATTCGCATTCCGTACGACTCGTAGTTTTGGGCGATATTGTTCAACATTTATGGCTTCCGTGTCAACAATTCCACGCCCAATGATTTATTCTCTGGATATTCTGCGACGACTCGTAAGCCTTCCTGTCCTAAATATGCCAATTTGCGAACCGGTTGCCTGAAAGCGCGGGTGTTTGGATGACAGTAACTGTTGGGGTTTTAAGTCCCAAAACTACCAAATGATTATGAGGGACGCCTTAGTGGAGGGCTGCGGAAATTTCGATCACCCGGTATTCTTTAACGTGCACCTAAGTCTAAGTACACAGGCCTCTAGCATTTTCGCCTCCATCGAAAATCCGGCCGCCGCTGAGGGGATTTGATCCCGCGACCTTCGGATCAGCATTCGAGCAGCATAAGTAGCAACCCTTTCTCAAGCCATGTTATGATTGAAAAAGCTGAGTTCACGAATGCAGACACGTGCTACGCCGCCGGGACCCGCTCTTGTTAACGAATTAACCTGTCGTCGCTATCGGTATTGTCACCGACCGCGCATGCGCGGTAAGTTGGCCACACGACACGCTGTATCGAGAAGCCAAGAAGAAAAAAGCAACAAAGTATGACTGACATAAGATACTACGCCCACCGGAAGGATCAAGGGGATCGCGTATATACAACGGATGAATAAATAGACTCGCCTCACCCGCATGCCTCGTCTCACCTATCATTTATACTTCGGCCATTTTTTCCCTCTCGTTATGCCTATTTGCGCGTCTGCACACGTGCAAAGGCGACATCTGAATTGCGCCAATATATTTTTATCGGCCGCGCGCGGAAGAGAAAACCGGTCGTAGAAAGCCGAGGCAAATTACACGACAGGAGGACGGGCCGTCTTTGCGGCCGAACACAGCGACACAGGCACGGATTGACGCTGAACTAAAAAAGCAAACAAAATCGGCCACGGAGCAGTCATTCTGTATACACAAGCGCAAGCACAAAAACCCAAACAAGAAACGCATCGATATACCATGCCGCGCTGCGAGGGCGACGCCGCGGTTCCGCAACCTCGTTCCGGGGCGTAGCCGTGTAATGACAGTATTCGTATGCGAATAGATTAAGATCACGAAAAATATTAGTGTCGTCTCGAATTAATTCACTTTTTTTTCTTTTCGTGTCGTCGTTGTTGCGGCTATAGCCCCGTTCCATGTCGTCTGCAGAATCATGGTAGAGAAAACTTCCGGCGTATTTGAGCCTGTGTACGGGCGCATGAGCACGTGCAGGGCTTTAACGCGATCACTGGCCCGTCTCGAATTTCTCGCTTCGGGATTGGCAACCGATCCGTCAGTGGCAACACATCGCCATTTGTAAAACATTTTTTGACTTCCTTATTCCGATGATAAAACCGGCAATCCTTCTTTTTCACGATGCCACAGCGCATGCGCCCTTCCCCTAGCGGAAAAGTCACGAAACGTCTC
This sequence comes from Rhipicephalus sanguineus, assembly GCF_013339695.2. Taxonomy (NCBI): domain Eukaryota; kingdom Metazoa; phylum Arthropoda; class Arachnida; order Ixodida; family Ixodidae; genus Rhipicephalus; species Rhipicephalus sanguineus. The sequence goes on from NC_051184.2 coordinate 17,120,557, forward strand.
TTCATCTCGGAGGCTTTCGTTCTGGCGATACCGGTTGTCCCGACCCCTACCAAAACGCCAGAGGGCAGCGCAGGAATATCTAGGAGGAGGATTAAACGTCGTACTATAGATTACTTCCGTTGACGTCATCCGGCCGCCATCTTAGGGCACTGGCACGTCGAAAGCTGCGTAATCGGGAAACGTGGCAGCAGGATAGGCACAGTGCGATGTGTCGCTCCTCAGTGCATACCTTAATAGCCCACCCTCTATTCTCTCTCCCTCCCCTCACATCCACTGTTTACGCCATCCAGGTACCCGCACTTCACGCTAGACAATTAAAGTGCGGTTAGCCATAACATTGCATTCTCCTTGCCACCCTCTTCGTATATATATTACACAAATAACAGCCGCTTATCAAGTCTCGCATCCGAGCGATAAACCGATTAGAGCGGTAATCTAGTCAAACAGGCCAGCGCGAAAACGCAGTATGCAATGCTCTCGTAGTGGTGCAACGCGCTATGACGCTGCACTCAGTAACGGTGGTTGCGCTGACATCATTGCAGCGGCCATGTTTGGGTACTGGCAAGGTGAAATAAAGCTGCATTCGTGACGTTGCGTGCAAACGGGCATTCAACTATGGCAGAGTGTATTCGCACCTCGACAGCACGGGGTCACGTGACCCGAACAGAAACGTCACGTCATTGGTATAACGTCAATGGTAAAGCGGCACGCCGCTGTCGAGCCTGGCTCTGGCATTAGTGATGCTGGCAAATTAATGAGAACCACGGAGCACCACGCCGTAGGTTACTGGCCCCCCGTGCAGTGACACCAGTTGGCCCGTGTCACTGCACGCCAGGCAGAAACATCCATTTCATTCAAATTGTATGGCGGTGGTTTGACGTCATACGTCATGTGTCTGCTCAGGTCACGTGACCCCGAGAAGTGCGAAAAAGCTCGCAAAGGTTCCTTATGCATTCGCCTAACACGACTCGAAGGCGATATCTCTTCTTCTTCTTCTTCTCAGTCAATGTATTGATCCTCCCCCTTCCCCCTCTGAAGGCTTTCTGCACCTAACGTGGTTTTGCGCTGCCTCCAGGATTGGAGGCAATATAAGGTTCCTGCACCTCATCTCGTTTTGCAATGCCTCCGTGATCGGCCCACATTTGACCAAGCGACGATGTCATGACATCACAAATTTTGGCGACTTGCGCGTCATGGTGATTTTTTTCATCACTCGTGTTGCCGACGGTCAATTTTCGTGTTTGATGAGGCATCTAAGGCTTTCGCCTTCAAAACTCTCGATCCCTTCAACTATGCGCGGATGCACTGACGTCATCTCGGGCGAGCACGGAAGGCGCCAGCCTCCTTGCGTCTCTGCTACGGAACATGCTTTTAAGTATTGAAATTGAAAACTGAGCTAGTTGTTACTCATTCACCTCTTTTAGCTTCTGCAGCGCTCACAATAACAGTGTCCTCGTCTTTTTGAGCCCTGCACAGACTGAATGAATGCATGACCTCCTAGAAAACGCGTTCCGAGAAAACAGAAAGGCGAAATAGTGAGGACTGTGCTCTATACTGCAAAAAATTCTATCCGACATCGGTTTTCTCCGCAAGGTCGCATCATGTACCACCACGTTCGCAAAGTCCCTTCAAGCGTCCAGGGGCGTAGCCAGAAATTTTTTTCGGGGGGGGGGGGGGGCGTAACCATACTTTATGCATGTTCGTGCGTGCGTTTGTATGTGTGCGTGTGTATATACGCAAGCAAAATTGAAAAATTGAACCCTCCCTCCCTTGGTTACTCCCCTTCAAGCGTCCCTTCTCCTTTTTCTCGCCGCACTTGCAGCAGTTTGTGAACCAGCTACTGATGGTGATGGCGTCGGTCCGCCACCATCTGTAAGCTGGTAACAGAGGTCAATTATATCGCCTCGCTGAAAGAGCTGGTCTGCAGCAAAGCTCTCCGTGATGAGCACACTCCTGCTCTTGAACAGTGTCTCAAAACGACGATAATTGGTTCAACATTGAAGAAAAAAGTAAGCTCACCGACTGATATGGAAAAAAAAATAAACGTCCCTGCCATTTCGCTGTTGTATTTCTGATTGTCCGTTTATTACGAACGCTCTTCTATACCGAACACATTCTGCGTGACCGTGATTGTTATGGGCTCGCGTCATATATACAGACGCGGGCAGAGCAATGCAAGCTCGATAAGGAGGGTTGCAGGTTCGGCTTCCATTGGCGTCACCTTGTCTTTCCTACACGAAGCTTGCTTCTGATTTAACTTCGTCCGTTATAACACCTCAATAAAAAAATATCGATTTCGCTCGTCTCCGTGTCCGTCCCAAGATGCCACTCGTACAGTAGGGCTCAATGAGTTGTTACACGGTGGTCATGGCTAAAGGGGCACCAAGCCTACACATAACAGCGGAAAATGTGAAATGGTTTTGGAAACACCAGTAGTCGAAACAGTGTTTACGTCACCGACTGTTACCTATGTTGCGCCACCGTGCAGTGTTGAGACCGCTTTGACCACGGGCAGCATGTTGAAAGCCATATTACACGCGACTGGTATACATACAGAAGGCAGCCTCGGATGTATGGACGCCTGTTAACCGAGATTCCCAACGCGATGCATTTTAATACGAGCCGCACGCGGCAAGCTGCTCTGCACTCGCGCATAAACCACTCATTAGTCGCGCGACCTTTTCTTGTGTTTTGAAATCAACTGGCCGAACCGGCTGGAACAGCACTTGTGTGGCAGCAAATTACACGGAACGACGAAGGCCATTCGACGCACGACAGACTATGATCGATAAATCCGCTATAGACTCAAACTAAAAAAGCGGAAAAAAGCTATCGAAATTAGGTTTTTCAGTGTCGCAAGGGCCTTCATCAGTGCGGCGACAAAACTAATAAACGCGTCAATGTTGCTACAGTCGCACAAGGCCTCGCAGGACATTGTGCGCTGTCTGAGCGGCCTAATTAACCACTGGCAATGTCGTTCCGTTTCTTGTTTATTGAGCAGCATTTTGGCTTAGTACTCAAGAGTGATGTCATAATACGTTTTCAGAACGCTATTAATATTTGCACCTGCTCTGCTGCTGCTTTTGTCAGCAAGCTTCTTGTCTTCATTAAAGGCAATGATAGTAGGGAGAACTTGTCGTTGTCGAGCCCTTGTCAGTACTTTGAAAGGACATTTCTATAGTCAGAGTTCCGTTGTAAGTGAAAAGGTCTGTCACCAGAAATTCGGCAAAGGCTGCATAAATACGAAACTGAATAGACATTGTCAAGATTCCTCTGGTCCCTTAACAAAGACTAATATATTCGACAATAACTTGCTTTTATGAAAGGTACTTTAACATGCTACAATAGGTCTGTGTACATCTATTTTTTTTATACATTTTCGCTCTTGTCACGAGTACTGGTAAACGAGACTTTGTAAAAACCTGTGACAGTCATGTTCTTTTTGTAAAGGGCCTTTCGCAGTGCACGCGATCGTCTTTAATAATGTGACAGAGACAAGATTTGCCTTCGTAATCTCTCCGTGTCCATACATATACGGCATTCGCTTACATAATTTTATTTAACGTGAAGAATCGAACTCACGACCTCGTGCTAAGCAACAAGAAAGCGACGGCAATTAAATCGGACGCGACGCGGCAGGGGCGTAGCCAAGGGGGGGGGGGGGGGTTGGGGGGTTCAAACCCCCCCGAAATTTTTCAATTTTGCTTGTGCGTATATACACGTACACATACAAACGCACGCACGAACATACATAAAGTATGGTTGAACCCCCCCCCCCCCCCGAAAAAAATTTTGGCTGCGCCCCTGCGACGCGGGCACCACCAACGCTTCGATTCGATGCGCTATCAGCGGAACATGGTCTGTACTGCTCCGCAGCGATCTCCGCGGATCTCTGCTGAGGAATCTATTAGAACGAGATTTCGGACACGCGCGATTAATGAAATGGATCTCCCTCTCCTGCAGTGGAGAGATATCACTCCACGCATGCGCAACTTAATCGCGCGTAAGCATCGCCTTGAAGCCGTGACGCACGGACAACAAGATTGCCCCTCAGCCGTGTCGGTTGGGAAAGCGCCGTGTTACGCAGTCGACTTCGGGCCAACTTCGTGCACACTCTCTCCTCGATATGATGATATAGCCTGCCCGGCGTCGTCGCCACGGCTTGTAAGCGCTGGATTCAAGGCAGCGCGGCTTATATATCGCACGCGGCCCCCTTTTGAGAGCCCTTCGTCAATATTGCCTCCGCTTTCCGCTCCCACATATATTCTCCTCTCACTTGATTTCGGCTTTGTCCAGAACCGCACTGCTCGCGCTACACGTTTCTTTCTCTTTGTAGGCCAACTAGGGACCTTCGCGTGTGTAATCAGGATATGACCGGCTTTCTTTCGTGGATTAGCGCTACGTATTGAGGTCTAAAATAAAGAAGTGGCAGGAAAGGAACAGATTAATTGGCATTGACTTCTCTTTTGTTTGGTAACATTTGTCCAGAAATCCACGAGGCATTGTCGGAAAAGAAAGCTCGCCATCCCGTATACAATCCCTCTCGCTCTCAGCGCGCCTCATTTGTCTGGCACGCTATAGATACTATAAAGTTGTATATATATTTTATTTAGCGTTTCTTTTTACATGATACGAGCAGCAGTGACCGCATAGTAAACGTCTCGGTTTGAAGCCAACGTTTAGAAAAGGCGACCTGTCTTACTCAATAATAATGATACCGAAAGAAAAACGAAAAAAAAAAAAATATTAACCTTACACATACACACGTATATATATATATATATATATATATATATATATATATGGGGGGGGGGGGGGTCTGCACGAAATTAGGTATTTTCGGCAACTTTTGATCATTTACAACCTTCCAAGTTAAATTCGGGGTTTTACGTGTCAAAACCGCGATCAGATTGAAACACGCGTAATGGGGGACATCGGCTTAAATTTGACTACCTAAATTACGTTGGTCTCTCTTTTTAATTTCGGCTCCATCGAAATGGTGCCGCCGCGACATCATGAGCTATACCATGCCGGGTTTCTGAGATGCTTACCTTCCCGTTGAACCAACCTCGCTTGAACTTTTATAGGTTCTTCGAGTTTTACTTGCCTCTCTGGCGATCGCCTTCTCACCCCTGCGTTTGTGCCGTGTAACCTCGTAAATGCGTGGGCGCCATCTTTAATAGCAGTGCGAAACAACGCCTGCCCTCATGCATCTGATTTAAACAGGGCATCGCGGGGTGTATGGTGTTGATGGTGATTGGGATGGCCATGTTTTAATGAGCCTCGCGTATCACTTAACGACGGCCGGCGGAAGGTCCAATCGAAGCTCTGCAGCTTCGTGGCCGTGAATGACCTTGCGGGTTTGTGCTATTCAGTTCACGTGGAATATATCGCGGGCGCGCTAATGCGTGCGTAATTGCGCCCGTCGATTGTTGTTTTCCCCGAGCTGCATACCTGAAGGAGGGTTACGCGAGGGAGCAATTATTCATTGCCCACCGGGGACCTGCTCCGTGCCGAGCCGACTGCGTGAAGAACCGACTCGCAGATCGCCGTTGTTTTGTTGCTATCGCATTTACCATTCAGGTACTAGGGGAAAAAAAGTAATGGCGGTCCCTGGCACCGCGAAGCCAAGGACCTGCGTGTGATTCTCCTTGCGAACGGAAAACGCGCTCTCGTCCGGTGAGGAGCAATCAAATACTTCTCGTTATTAAGCATCCATTTACTCTAGATTGCGTACGTGCCATTAATTTGGATGCTCTCGCACACACAAACTAAACTGAGGGCAGTCACATTCGAAGTTTCGCACAGCTATCGACTTACATTAAGGATGCTCAGCAGATTGCCAGCATTGAACAATCTGCGCTGAAGGTCCGCCGTTGCTGATGCGCGTGCCTGAACACAAGTGCTGCATGTTTGCGTGTCTTCCATTCGTCTATCCATTGAAACCGACAGACAGTGGAGCTAGGGAAGGTATAGGGGACATTATTTGTAGGTTTTACGCGCTGAAAGCTGACCAATAACCCACGCATACCACGTAAAATCCCGAGCAAGCGCCCCCCCTCCCCTCCCGCCACTTCTTTTCAACCTGTTCTCCACTACAGAATCCTGCAGCAGTTCATGGGAACCCAAGTTCGGAGAGTCTTTAGATATGTGGACGATTTCTTAGTACTTTTACAGTGTAGTGCCCCGAGGTTCCATCTTGAATTGCAGCGGCTTAAATCCAGTTAAATCACAAGGGGGGGAAACACATCTTGCCATGGCGGCCATTCTGTTTTTATTTTTATCTATATAAAAATTTAAATCATGCTCTGAAATAAAATGTAAAGAAAACGAGCATGGGTTCCCAACTCATGTGATTGCAATGTTCTATTGAGTCTTATACGAAAGCGGTCAAATGGCAGTTGCGATTTGAATAGTCTCACACAGCCGAAGCGTATTGAACACACGCCTCACACTACAAAATAAACAGGCATTAACAAAAAAAAGTTGATTGCACTATACCTAACTCTCACTCAAGCAGTTCAAATACGTGGCATTTGAAAGATAAATCTCAAGGGGAGACAATGCAAGAGGTGTCCCCCACAGCTTGAACACAAGGGGGGTCAGGACCCCCCTTGCGCCTGTTTTATTCGCAATCACGAAATAGGAACCGCATCCGAGGGTAGTACCGCGCACCCAGGAGACGGGCACCAAGTCTTTCCTCCGCCTCTCGTACTATTAAGATCTCTCGATCACCCTTCAGCGAAATGTCTTTCAGCAGTTAGCGACATGGCCGACAAGTTTTGTTGCGCCAATGATATGTGATACAACGAAGACACAGGTTCTCGTAGTGGAATTGGGAGCACACCGTTCGCGCGCTCCACACAAATGTACGGGGGACTGTATGCTTGCATGGCACGCTGCTGAACACCGGCAGCCCCGCGCGGACGACCAAGGGCGTGGGAATGCGTGCAACTCGCATGCCTATGCGAACCTTAAATCGTGCGTGCGTTCATTTGATCAGTCGCGGATCGCCAAGCGCTTATGCGTGTAGTCTCACGCGCTGCACGATACGGTTTTTGTCTTTGGTTTGCGGTGACGGGATCTCACGGTGCCCGTGCATGGACGAATGAATGGATGCTCCCGGCGCTACGCGCGTCACACACGCACAATGCGTGTAAGTGCTGCCACGTTTTGGCCAATGTGTTATTCGCCTAACCTGACCGAATAGCGTTAATGCGTTTGCGGTCGAAAGGTCAGAGCCCTCGGCTGCTAGCCGAGTGACTTCACGCAAGGGATCCGGAATGTCTCATTCAACGACGAAGCAGAAGAGGGCCCACGATGAGAACTATTTAAAAAAAAGAAAAAAAAAAGAACTTGGGAGGACGCTTCCTCTTCGTCTTCATGAGCAGAACGCGATAGCGTAATCAGGCCCTGTTCGCATCGCCTTCTCTGTCACTAGCCGTGCTTCGTTTCTCGGTGGACACCAAACCATACCGCAAGGAAAGGAACGTCTGTGCGCGTAACATTGACCGTTTCAAACTCTCCTAGAATGCGTAGTGTAGGTGCAGTTGCGAAGTGCCCACTACGCGTCCGTAAGGCAACACGCGCATCTGCGTAGCTGCAAACGTTGTCAATGCTGTTGCTGCCGATGATGATTAATTAGGCCTGAGCGCGTTCCAAAAAGCTGTTCTTTTCGTCGGGACGATAGGACGTTTTAAAGCTATTACACAAACAACGCTTACAACGACGTTGACATCGAATCACGTACGACAAATTATAGGCGCATGATGGATACGGTGAACAGTGTACGTATAGTACAGGCTGATCCACTCTTAGGGAGAACACGGCACAGCGTGGCTGCGCTCCGCGGAAGGCCAGTGCTTCCGGCACGGGAGCACGCGCCGCTCTTGCTGTACTTCTCAGCAAGAGCGGCGCGCTCCAGCGTCGCTCTTGCTTTGCTGCGACGCGAAGCACCCTGTGCGCCTGCACCGCTTCGCTTTCGATGCGCGGCCGCGCCGGATACACGGGCGCTGCGCCGTGTTCACCGTAAGAGTGGACGAGCCCGTACATGTCGGCGGCATCTGTTACTGATATCGCCTTCGCCGTTCTGGTAGTCGTGTGTGCTATCACCGCTCTCGTTACACAGACCTGCGGTCATGACAGATCGTATATATAATCATATTGCTTTCGTCAAACTGTTGTTCCAAGTTGCTGTTCCTCTGGTCCCTTCTGCAGCTTCGAACTTATCGAAAGACACAACTCCCGAAGCTGCCAGTGTTTTCTACAGATGATAATGCGCGCTACTGTCGACATCCCTTTTGATGGCAATGACGATGTTTTTAAGGCGAGAGCCCTAGATTCCTCATAAAACGCGAAAATTGACCGTCGACGTCGGCAGCGTCCGCGTCCCGAGGCGTCGGCGTCAACACGAGTGATGCGAAAAATAATCACGCGATGACGTCGCCATATGGCGTCATCACGTCACAGATCGCCAAAATTTGTGATTTCATCATCATTTCATCATGACGTCGTAACATGACATCGTCACTTGGTCAAAGGTGGGCCGATCACGGAGGCAGTGCAAAACCACGTTAGGTGCAGAAAGCTTTCGGAGGAGGGCGGGGGAGGATCAATACATCAACTTAGAAGAAAAAGATGGCTTTCGCCTCCGAGTCGTCTTATGCGAATGCATATGGGACCCTGTGAGTTTTCGTTCGTGACCGTGAGAGTGATCACGCTCTCTTCCTTTTTGGTGACAATTACGATCAGTGTTGTTGATGCCAGTGTACTGTTTTCTTCCGAAGAGTGACGATGTAGTATCTGCCTCTTCTGCAACCAGGCAACAAAGGCAAGGGCGCGGCGCCATGGAGGAGCCGCCGCAGCGTGCACCCCGGTCGCACACGTCGGCCGACTCGGCGGCGCGAGAGAGCAGCTACGGGTCTGCGCGCACCGCGGAGTCGGACGCCCGCCGCGAGGCCTGGGCCCGCCACCCGTACTACAGCAGCCAGGAAGAACAGCAGCAGCAGCAGCATATGCAGCAGCAAATGCAGCAGCAAATGCAGCTGCAACAGATGCAGCAGATGCAGCTGCAACAGATGCAGCAGATGCAGCAGCAGCCGTACGCACCCCCACTGCTCGAGCAGAAGTCGTCGTCGCGCTCCAAGCGCGGCTCGCGCAAGGGCCACCACCGAAGCGGAAAGCCCAGCAAGCACGGCTCCTCGGCCACCTCCGCCGGAGGAGGAGCGGTGAGGACGACGAATAGGAAGGGCACGGTGCCCGCGACGCGCTTGCAAGAGGGACGACTTGGTCGGTGGAGATCGTGGACACGGGGTGTCGCTGGAGCAGATGTTTCGACAAGCGTTCTTCTTCAAGGCTGCGACTTAAGGCTGCAACAGTTCAAGAAGACTCTAGTCCGCTTGTCGAAACATCGGCTCCAGCGACACCACGTGTTCACAAATTTTTCATCTCTTCAATCTTCCATCTTCCCCCGAACTTCTGCCTTTTTTGCTTAGTGTAGGTCACAGACGCACGTTGCTTCAGATCGCCTCTTTTTTTCACCCAATTTTCCTCAGATACTGCATGGTGAAGCAGCGCTTAAAAGACACAATCACGCACACATAGAAATGACGCAAACACCAGCGCTTGTGTAGGGGTCATTTTTATGTGTGCGTGCTTGTCTTTTGTGCGCTGCTTCATCAATATAATGGCTCGTCAACTAGCCCATCAGTGCATTTGAAGTTGTTTTCCTCAGCTGTGTTCCTTTGTAGGCTACAGAAAATAGCCAAAACCATAACTACCTCAGGAAAAATCGAGTCAAGATGACCCCGAAGTGGAGCACGTCACCGCCATTTTAAGCACAAAAAGAAATTTGAGGTTTAAGGCGCGAATAAGACACGGACGAAGATAAGGAACACACACACGTCCGTGTCTTATTCGCGCCTTAAACCTCAAATATGTTAAACCAACAAGCCCAGTCTGCCATTCTTACACAAAAAGAAAGTTACGGAGGACAACAGAAAACATTAAGTGCCAAACCTGAAGGAAGTTCGGAGCTGGGCGGCCTTTATATCTTCTTGTCTGTGTTTATTTCTATTTCTTTCACTCTCTCTTTATGTATTTCACTTTCTCGCTTTTTTTCTTTTCTTTCTTTCTTCCATACCTGCCAAGTTTGGAGAAACGGAATCCGGGAGATTTACTCAACGGGGGGGGGGGGGGGGGATAAAATGTTTCGACCGCGGGGGAGGGGGGGGGGGGGGCGTACTACGATAGCAATTATATGTACATTAGGCAGTTTTAGAACAGCGTACGCAAAGCTTTGCGCTGGCTTTTAGCGCAACTGCGCCTGCGCGTGCGTCGTACGCTAAGCGCTTGCGGGCTCCCGGTAAGTGACGGAAATAGCGGGCCGCAAACGCTAACGCTAACTTAGCGTACGCAATTCTAAAACTGCCTACTGTCAGCGGGATTTTGCGGTCGCCGCTGATCTGTACAGAGTCCAAACCGATAACATCGCTTACGCATCGTCTGTTTCACGTGCGAGTAAATGCGCGCTAGCGCTAGGGACGAACGCGGTTGAAGCAGAGATGAAACGACCCGGCCGTCACCGTCGCGCGAAGGGTAAGGGGACGGTCGCGAGCGCTGGCGAACGCGCTATCTCGACAGAAATCGGCTACCCTTTTAAGTGCTGGACTGCGGCGCAAAGTGCACACCTACTTCATGCGCAATGAAACTGAGCTGAACCTTTCTACCATCGTTAAAAAGAAGAAGAATCCTTTCTACTACGTGGCCAGACAACTTTGCTCATGTGGCCAGACAAAGCACTGGACGCGCGGGGCATGGATTTCCGGGAGATTTCTCTATGACCCGTACAAGCGGGAGAAACGTTCAAAATCCGGGAGTCTCCCGGGTAATCCGGGAGACTTGGCACGTATGTTCTTCCCTTTCTTTCTTGCTATCTCTTTCTCATTCTTTATATGTTATGCTTACTCTCTCCCCTTCTCCTTTCCCTTCTCCTCACTTCCCTTTCCCACGCCCTTGCTGTGCTATACTATACAAGGCTATGATATGATCTGCTCGCGTGCCTGGATAGCCGAGGGGTTACGACGCTCGCCTTCCGATCGCGGGTATGCGGGCCCGAATCTCGCCTCGCCAAGAATTTCTTTCTATCTCTGTACTCGTTCTCTCGCCCATCGGAATTACTGCATCCCACGCCGGACAAATAGGCGCACATGTTCTGGGAGCGAAGCAGAAGATGAAGAGGGCGAAGAGAGCGCGTGCCGATTCATGATGATGATACTTCTCTGTTCGCTCTGCACGGACTAACGGTTGGCCTATATAAACAGCGCCGATGTCAAAAGCTTGTCACATCCTGTCACCAGTAAAGCAGAAGTAGAAGCAGAAGAAGGCTGCAACGTAATCCAATTGCAGCCTTGAAGAAAATGCCGCTTGTCGAAACGTCGGCTCAAGCGACAACCCGTGTTCACGAATTTTTCATCCTTTCATTTAAAGCGCGGGCTAGTTGGCGTTCTGTAACTGTCTGTCGGCATGATACAGCTGCAACAGAGCTATACAGCTAGACGGCAAAAATACAGCTATATAGCTATGGCGGGGTGCGGCACGTATAACATGTGTGACGTCTTGCAGGGCGAGGTGGGCAGCGGCATGATCCCGAGCGACAAACAGCAGCTGCAGATGCAGATCGACGCAGAAACCGTGATGCCATGATGCGCCACAAGGAGGTGAAGAAGAAGCAGGAGGCCGCGCGAGCCTACCGAGCCCTGCGGGAGAACACCGCCGCCGCACCGTACGTGATACTGTGGGCACACTGCCACACGTGAACGCTGTTATCAACCACTTGCCTGAATCGTGAAAACGTCGGTTACCTGCTCCACAAAGCATGGGTTACGGTACATGGTTACGGTACAGGAAAAAAAAAAAGCGGTTTTACAGAGACCATCGACGAGACTGTTGATACGATATACAGCCGAACTGAATTCACTTATTATAGGAGTGTGCGAATATTCGAGTTCGGAATTCGATTCGACTTTCGAATAGCTATTATTCGAAGTTTCGAATAATTCGACAGGACGAATATCTAAAAATGCGACAAAGGCCAACGGTGCAACTTGCTAAGGATGGGGTGTGCGAAAACTCACGCTAACGTAGTTACAGTAGGCCTTTCGTTGAAGCTTTCACCGACATCCTGGTTCGAAAGCGAGCCCATGCTGATCTTAAACGAGATTATGTCATTTCTGCACGCAGAAAACACACGCGAGAAAAATGTCAAGGCCCTTCACAACTTCGTTCCCAAAACGAAGACAGACTTCTTGCGTAGTTTCGTCGTCGATGCCGCAAGCGTAGTAAAACGTCTGACTTTGGGCTGCGAAACCCTCGGTCATTGGCTTGCATGTAAAAAGACGCCAGGCCTTCGCGGAAAGGCAGCACGGTCACAGCGAAAGCTGGAAGAGCGGCATTTCTAGAGCTCGTTATAAACAACTCTCTTGTGTCTACTAATATAGAGTTACACTAGCAACGTACCCACTACCCAGTTGGGAAGCACCCACCACGACATTATTCGTCATTCTGCGGAGAAGCGAGGTACCATCTGTAAGGCTGCACTTTGTTGATGCGACAGGTGATGACGATGAAGAATTATGGCTGAGCTTTTTGTAAGGGGTTGGAAGCTTTAAACGACCCACTAGTTACGTAATTAATATTGTGTGACTCCCGGTCGTTATTTACCCCTCCCACCACGCTTTATAATATACGTTAACGCGAGAAAGAGAGAGAGAGAGGGAATTAACTTTATTTAGACCCTGAGGAAATGAATCATGGGAGCCTGATGGGCTTTCTTGGCAACCAGTATAAGTGCACTTGGGAGGAACCCACTACGCTATAAATGATCATAATTTTTGTGCAGTAGGGAAGGAGCCACTATGCAATTTTTCGTCATTCTGCGGAGAACCGTGGCACCCTCTAAACACATGTAAGACATTATGTGCACTTTGTTGATGCTGTGGCTGATGATGATAAAAAATTATGGCAGAGTCTTTTGTCATGGGTTGGAAGCATTCAACAACCCACTCGTTGCGCAATTTGCATTGTGTGACGCCTAGTTACGGAATTAGCGTTGTGTGACGTCCTGGTTGTTACTTCCCTTCTCCACACTACATTACATATGTCAATGTGGTTCCTTCCCGGCATGAAGCCTGTATAGGGTCTTTTCACAACGCAGTTTCAAGCATCGGCGTGGCTCTGAGGTAGAATACTGGGCTCCCACGCAGAGAGCCGAGGTTCGAACCTTGTTCCATCCTGGATATTTTGTCTTATTTACTTTTTTTCGCGCGATACTGGTTAGGGACACCGGTGGCGGCAACGGCGGCGGACAACTACGGCGCCAAAAACGGCCCTTGTTGTGATCTCATAACAGCTTTCGCTGTAAAATTTGTCCACGCCGGGCATTCGCCACTGCCGCATCGAACCACTCGTTCAAAAACTCCCATCATTCCGGCACTCGGTTGAAATGCTGATGTGAACGGGCGCCCTAAGATTTTTGGGCCCGGAGCACCCATGGCGATGAAGCACTAGCACATTACCGTTGTCAGATTAGCCGCATTGCGCGACCATGGGGAAAAATCACAGCATATCCACGGGGTGAATGATGAGTGGGGCGAAGCTACGGAGGGAATCATCTGTAAACCGTGAAACTCTTCCGTGAAATGCGCCCAGTACATAATATAAGAGTGTGAAACATCGTGTATATATTAAACATCAAACTTTTATTGTACTGTTGGTTTACGTGGTCCCTTCATTATCACTTGTGATCGGTGAAATGCAAGGAAGAAGTCCGCTCCCGAGCGAAAGAGCGCCAAGAGCGACCGCATTCCCCGCTCGCCCTGTGCGAATTAAAGGCAAGGCTAGAGGGAAGACAGGACGCGCGTTCCACGACGCGAGGTCGGTAGCATGCCCAACGAAAGCCAACGGAACGCGATCGTGCAAGTGCTCCGGCTTCGCATCGCCTCATGGTTCCATTTAGCGTCCCAAAAGCAATATATTGCTCAAGGTGTGGCTTGCGTTTTTCGTAGAAATAATTTCTTTATCATGTACATTAAGACGAAAAGTTGAAAGCTCACTAGAGTGTATCGCCCGCAAAGTATGTCTTTTAGTGTGATTTAACTCTCGTACGGCAGGGTCCTCGCGCCGTTGCCGGTCCACCTCGCCCGTTGACGATCGGGCGAGGTGGCTACATACAACTACTACACTACACTTTAAGAAAACATCTGGCGTTCTTTCGTTCTGCTTTTACAAACATCTGGCTCTTTCGTTGGTTTATTTCATCATCAACGGCGTTTTGAACAAAATTTTTATTGTTTAATCACGCACAGGAGAAATCTCACCAGGCACTACCTTGGAGGTAAACAATGGCTGCTAATGGGAATGAGAGACAGAAGAAGTCGGCCTTTTAGCTAACACTTAACTTCTACCTTCTACTAACGTTTCCTACTGGACATGCCAATGGCTGCTAATGGGGAATGAGAGACAGAAGAATTCGGCTTTTAGTTAACGCGCACGCTGCGAATTTTTTATTGTTCAACAACGCACAGGAGAAATCTCCCACCGGCACCACCTTGGAGGTCAAAGCGTAAGACTTGTTACGCACTACTACGACGACTACGAGGGACGAACGGGTGCCGCCTTAAGGAGCTTCGCCCCTAAAAAAACTAGCTACCGTACCCCCCTCTGTTAGCCGTTAGGAGCACCGTGGTTAGGAGGTTGGAAGTGGGCTGCTGACTGGAATAGCGGCTCTTCTATCAACGTGCCTGGGCGCCCATAAAAGCTGGAACAAAAGCCACTCCTGAACAAGTGCGTAATCAAACTGTCGGCACGACGTAGCGTTCCTGATTTTTCCTCTGTCTTGCCGTAAATGGCCGTACATATTTCGTGTAAATATGTACTATTCGAAATTCGATTCGATATTCGATATTTTTGACCACTATTCGGCACTATTCGATTCGAATTCGATTCGCGGTGAAATTTGACTATTCCCACACCCCTACTTATTACAAGAAATGATACTATTTAATGCATGCATTCGCAGTAGTGAGTGCGTAGCGTTTAGTAGTATCACTGCTAAATTTCACTGCTGCCCAATAGTTTTTCGTGCTCCATATGCGCGTTGTCTCCAGCATAGAGTTTCCTAAAATTAACTAGAGGGGACTCTGGCGCTGCGATCGTTCAGCCACCATGGGAATGATGGGTAGTACACGGATTTGCCTATAGTCTTCGTGCTTGCGGGCTTCGAACGCACTTGTACCTTTGTTTATTGTTGGTTTGGTTTTCTTTCGGACGAAAGAATTGATCGTTGTGAACTTCGTGACCAGATTTGAATTGGTGAGCCTAAAAGGGTTAAAGTAGTGAAGTGGAAGTGTTGACTTTCGTTGAACTTCTTTTTGCGACAAAGCGGATACAGGCGACGCGGAGCCAAATGGAGCCGAAAGAACGAAGTTTAGACAAACCGTGTACAACCCATCATTCCCATGCTGGCTGAAGCGCCATGCGTTGCAGCTTCCATAGACACTAGCGCCAGAGTTCCCTCTAGTAAGTATTGTAGGAAACTCTATGGTCTCCAGAGCATAGAGTTAGTACAGGCTCCGTCGGGAGTGAAATCAAACTGCGACCGACATCCTCCTCCTAAACAGTCAGCACACCAGAGCTGCCGATAGTAAACACGTGCGCCTCTAGGGGAAGTCATACGTAGGACAGCACAGCGTTGAAAGTGTCACGACGAGAACAAGCGGAATATGCAATGCCTTGCAGACTGGGACCCTCAACCAGTCACGTCGAACAGTACACATTCGCCACTATGTGTACTTTAGCTTGTTTGGTGTAGCTTGTAGTTTAACGTAGTTCCTCTAGTGCATGTACAGTCGAACTTCGTTGTAACGAAGCAGCATGGGGACCATTAGTTCGTTATATCCAACATTCGTTGTAACAGTAGAGATAGAAATTGGCACTAACAAATCGGCATTCTAACTTGCCTGAAAATCCTGGATACACAAACGAATTATTCTAGGCATGAAGCCCACTGTATGCAATCCTAATCTGCCGCCTTGTGGCATTGCAAACTAGACAAACCGAATGTGAGAAGTTGAAATTACAACAGAACAAAGTTCGTTTGACAAAACAGGCCTGAGTTCACATTTATTTGAGAAAGGTTGCGACCACATTTTTAACGGAAGTTTTAGTGTCACAACCACATTTATAGAAAAACGTGGTAGTGAAATGTCTTTCAATAATTATTTCCCTTTTTATGCTACCTCTCCAGTTTTGAGCCTCGTGCATACCAAATATTTCTTCGTTATAGCTGAATGCGGCGGCGCTAACCTTTTAGGTTTCGTTATACGAACGCCATTGAAGAGAAGGGTGACCAAAGTCCGTACTTAGTTCGCTATAACCGATAATTCGCTATATCAATGTTGGTTATAATGATGTTCAACTGTATTAGAAACGTTATATTTCGGATTTACAAGGCATTGGCGTAGCGATAGACGGGAGCGTTGAAAACAAACCTAGAAGACTCGAAGGCTTCGGTAGGTTTGTCTTCCGCTGGGTGCCTTGTGGGACACGTTTACGAGGAGTCGTTTGTTGCTCGGTGGCCGTCCGTATAACCTGAACGCCTTAAATGCCTTATCAAATGTCTTAACAGCTATCTCTCACGTATAGACCCCCAAGCGTGCCGTATTGATAGTATCGCCTCTTGCCTGGGCATGCGCAGAAAAGTTTTCGTGCCTTCTTTCTGCCGCTGTGCGTCCTTGCAGTTGTTAGTCGGCGTTTGTGGTGTCTTGACTTCTCTCTTGTGTCGGTGTTTGCATGCCAGACTTTTAGCACGAACCTGAACGAGCTGTGCTCTTTTGTTAGACAACCTCGACTGTACCTTAGAAGCTTCACCTACACTCTAAGAAAAAAGAGAGTCAAAAGAGGGTCATGGAACCGTGACTCTCTTCGGGTGTCCATCTGACCCCTTTTGGAAGGTACAGGCAGAAAGAAAGAGTTCGCATTTGGGAAGGAGTCACTGGACCCTCCTGAAGCGCGTTTCGAATGGCTTCGGTATACGGAAGAGCCGCCGTATACGCCATACATATCGCATGCTCGCCCTTTGGCGCCGATGGCGCCTTGCTCGGCGACGCAGACGGGGTTGGCGCCGGGGTGGCGCGCCGCTCTCCTCTCTCAGTCGTCTCAGCGGCGTCAGCGGTCTCAGTCTCTCAGTCTCCTGGTCTGTTGGAATGCGTTGCGTGGATGCGTTGGTTGCGCGTCTTCGGTGGTATTGAGTACTGACGCCGGCTCCGTGCACGAAGTGACGCTTGGAGGGCGGTATATTCATGGAGCTGCGGACACCGACAACGGGCGCCAGTTAACGGTGAGTGTACTGCTTTCGTAGGTACTAATTTTACAGCTTTAGCTGGGCGTCTGCAGCAGCGCTGCGGAATCTGCCAGCCATTTCCAACAGTAGCCTGTATCCGCGGGGCTGTAGTGGATGCCCAACTAAAGCTGTCAATTAACGAGTTGCCACCGTTATGCGCGTTGCTGTACAAGCTCCCATAAAGTGAGCGATGCAAACAATAATCGAGGGTCATTTCTTGCTGATCGCACGTCGTGTCTGCACTACTGAAGGTGCAAGATGTCGTTTTGAGATGCCCTTTAGTCTGCTTCATAATAAAATTTCCATCGACTTTGAGTGTGAGGCGTGCTTCCACGCGTGCACGGAACGTGAAAAAAAAAGCCTGTGTACAGAACGCTCAGACGCACTAAGTAATGGTTTTTGTTGGCTTAAAGACGGTAGTTTGAGGTGCAGATATAGTACGGTGGCTTCCAGAATGTACGCGGTAGTCATTCAAGTTGGACACGCCTCGCCGGTAAAGTGAAAAAAGCTCTAGACTTTTGACGGCGCGCGTTGTTGCGGCCGCCGGCGTGCACTCTTTTCCCTCGTTTCTGTTTGCTGTTTTCGTGGTTTGCATACACTGCGATGACGTTGGGCGCTATAAGAGAATCGAGTGAGGTACGTGATTGTGGGAGTTATGTGCGCTAATTCTAGCATATGACATGTCTGATCTCGACGTAGACGGCGTACGCACGCGCTGTGTGTCGTTCGGGCCCTAGTACTCATCTTTTTATCTGAGTATTTAAGGATGGGTTACGTTTGTAAAACGTGCGGTCAATAACCGCTCACGGCATGCCCCTGGCTGCCGGAGGAGGATTGCTTGTTTTGTTGTTAGCCTTTATTATGTCTGTGTGAACCACTTATTGTGTAGGTTTTGCAAACCTTTACTGCAATTTCATTTCTCATCATAATATCACGTTCTGCTTTTCAGATACCGTTTTTCATGGTGCTCACGCTGGACAGGAGCGACAACCTAGCAAGCCACAAGTCTGATGCCTCAAGCCGTCACCACATTTTGATTTATTCTTAATCACAAGGAATAAATATGGAAACATGATGGCGATTTCTGCTGTTCATTAGCTCAATATGACACTGTGCACGTCAGTCACACATATTTCATAGAAGCATGTAAATGAGGAATACCCAAACTTCTTCATTGGAAATCACAGATCTTTTCGCGTTTTCTATATAACTTTGTTGGAAAATATGTGTTGTTTTGACGAGTTTTATTAAAATAATGCTAAAACTGAACTATTCTTTTTCTACAGTCGCTGGGCAGAACGGCAAGTATTATTGGACTTGTTTAAAATGAATACTCCACTATTTTCAACAGTAGTCGCGCAAAAGTAGAGCAAGGATCAAATGAGTAGCTTAAATACTTGTGGAGTCGCTTGATGCTTCGGTGTGGGTCCCTTGACCCCCTAGGAGCGTTACCGGCAAGAGTCGTCTGACTCCCTATGAGTGTTAACGTGATCCTCCCGATGAGAGTCTTTGCACTCTTCCTAGAGGGTCAGGGGACTCTCCTAGAGCGAGCCGACCCTGACCCACCAAGAGAGTCACCGTGACTATTTAAAGAGAGTCCTATACGTGGCAAGTCAGAACTCTCCGAAAAGAGTCACGCATACTCTTTTTTTTCGAGTGTAGGTCTTCGTGCGAACAATTGCGTCACTTTTATCTTTGAAGTCGTGCGTGCCGTAATAACTAAAACTTCAGAAAGGTTAAGAACGCAAGCTTTCTCCGCAGACAAGCGTGGGCCTTGCCCCGGCAGCGGTGCGAAAACCTCACCAAAAATGTGTGGGCTGACCGCGCATACGAACCGTGGCGTCGGCGTCTTCTCGCATCGCAGACGTCTCGAGGCAAGAAAAGGATGAAAGGCATGCAACGCGGAGTGGGCGTCGTCTGCAATTGCGAGAACAGAGAGACGACATTGCGCGCGCAGCCTTCGGGCACGAGGTCTTCGCCGCGTGGTCTGCTTCCGGTTTCAAAACTGCACGGGCGCAAAGGAAGATCTTCCCTGAACACTTTTATCCATGGTTATTGCCAATCAAAACTGTGCGCTAAGCGAGCGATATTAAATCTGCACCACTTACAAAAAACTTCCACGAGGCTTTTTTCATGGGCGTTCGTCAACCGAAGCTTTAAAGAAGTGAATCGTTAGGTCGCCTTCTAAAACGCAAACCAACGGCCATCTGTCGTGCAAAGGAGGCGTATAAGTTACTGCTTATATGAAAATGGTCGCGGAACATAGACGGACTCGAATCCCATCCGCTTTCATGGCTTCGAAGGGAGCTGTTTAGCACAGGGTGGTCCACATTTAAGGTGAACTTCAGAAGATTTAGACGGAACACACGAGCATCCGCTTTACTTCATGTGAACACCACATTAGCATTCAAGACTACATAAAAGCTGATGCTTAATAATAATTCAGATAATTTATTGTGTTTAAGACACCATGATTAGACGTCATATAAAGTATATTTCGATCGTGGCGCAAAATAAACGTTCTAGTTTTTCTGGATTGAGTACTAATAAAGTGTTCACCTTAGATGTGGTCGACTCTGTACATGCCGCGTCGACCATATTTAGGAGCAGCACCTCTTAGTGTTCAAACCGGAAGAAATGTCATATATGACGCACATTAATTTTTTTTCGGTAGTAGTGCTACAGACCAGCTTCTATGGCCTAATGTGGCATTCTTCCTAAAGCTGTCGGATCCGCGCGATTTGGTCTAAGAGAAAATGACGTCATACCACCCTCTTCACGTGACGTCATCCTGGGAACGGAAAGCGTGCAGTGAATCGCCAGACGGGCGGGCAGACGATTCCTTCCGGGGAGCAGCGTACGTTCGTTTGTCAAGGAACAGACATACGCGCGTCTGCATGGCGCGTAAAAAAAAAAAAACCGCGGGAAAAAAGTGGCGCACGCCCGCACATCGCGCGCTTTCACGTGAGCGGACGATTCAGGTCAGCGACTGCTTTTCTCCTCCGTCTGGCCATCTGCTATCGGGAACCCTAATCTCATCGATAGGGAGCGGCCCTCCTGGCGACGCGAGCACCCGTTCGTTTAGAGGCGTAATATAGTGGCAGCGCAGGGGCACAGCTTCGAGCTATAAGCTCGATTAAATGGACCGCGCAGCAATGTAAAACGAGTCTCGTGTGGAGCGAGCAGAACGCGCTCTATGCGGCGGCCGCCACCCGATTTCTTCGAATTCGGCGACTAAAGGGGGCTGCCTCCATGGTCCCCAAGGCCTCGTCGTGAGTTGAAGAGAATGCGTGCCGCAAAATATAACGTATCGACGAACTTGGTTCAACGAGTATTGTTGAACCCCACCCCCTTGCCCTGTGCGCCCGCCTACTTTCGTTTGTATACATTCGCTTCGCATATCGTCAAATACTAGGCTGTCTAATAAACGCAGGAAACCACTTCTACAATGTAGCAGTGTTTTCTCTCAATGCTCGCAGCGAGACTCATTAAAACGAACGCGCTTTCTCCGATGGGGAGAACGTGCACCAAGTTTCGCGGTTCCCGCCAAGCGTGGCGCGCGCGAGTCTTCGGGAAACGCCGCGTGCTGAACGTGAAAGCAAGCGATAATTAAGGCGTTCGTCGTCGGTTCCCACTGCAAACAATGGCGTCCCCGCCGGCATCGAAACGCACGTGCGTGACCGAACCCTTGTCGCCCCACGGCGGTTGCGTAACACGTTGTAGGCGTCGCAGCGCATGCGCAATATGCCCGATGCGGAGTCCTTTGTTGTTCTCTTTGTTTGTGCTTGCCGGTTGGCGCTGCTGGACGACTTCCCGGATGGTGGCATTGCTTCCTATACGCTTTGTTCTACTCTCGTTCCGTGTGAAAAACGGACGCGACGCGCTGCTGCGGGAGGTTCGTACACCTTCCCGGTGACAAAAACAGAGCCCGTTGCGTAACGATTTCCGCTATAAATAGGCAACCCGCAGGGCATGACGTCACAGCGATGCGGTGGTGCTGCAGTCGCATTCCGTTGTTGCTGACGAATTCTACGGAGACGCGAACTTTCTCGTCAGGCTAGACTGCTTGGCGGAGTAAAGTTTTCGAGTATTTTACTTAACCTGCCGTGGTAGCTTACCATGTAAGGTGTCGCGCTGCTAAGTTCAAGGGCGCGGGTTCGATTCCAGGCGGCCGCGTTTGGATGGGGGCGAAATGCAAGACCAGCCGTGTGCTTAGGTGCACGTGAAAGAACCCCAGGTTCTTTATGGATTAACCAGGGGTTCCCCACTACGCCGTTCCTCATATTAATGAGATAGCTCGGTGTGCAAAGCGCCGGTTGACTATCGTTCTTCCATTGCAGAGCGCTGTGTATCTGCACTTTCTGTATTGAACCAGGTACTATAGCACATAGGCTGCATAGGCTCCAACTGTTCTGATGAGCGCATTTCTTCGATCGTGCTGCCGGGCAGGTCACTGGCCGCGCTTCTGCTGGTGTGCATCTGGATCTCCCTGGTGTCGGGCTTCTCCATCCTGGCGTTCGGCTGGATCTTCAACGTGTTCGTGCAGGCCACGCCCTTCTTCTACGTGTCCCTCGGCACCGGATCCAGCCTCGTCCTCCTCGGATCTTTCCTCGCCGCCTTCCGCAGCAAGACGCCAGCTTCGGTCGCCTTCGGCCCCTGAGGACGTCTCGTCTCGTGGAGACGACGCCGAGAGGCACAGACCGTCGCTGCCAACTGCGAAGGTGCGGGTTCGATCGCCACGGAGATGGCACGACACCTGCCCGGTGCTCGAATCGCTTGGGTTTTTGTCCCTGAAGGTCAAAGTAAAAATAAAGGAACTCTTCAGAGTGTTCAAGAGCGCGGCCTTTGTCTGTGCGTAGGTATGATGGAGGGGGGAATGAATTAAATACTGCGATTTTACGTACCAAAACCAATGGCGGATCCAAAGAGGGAGGGGCTCGCCTCTTCACCAATGACAATGATAGCACCCCCTCCCCCCCATGAAATGGCTAAATCCACCACTGGCCAAATCCACGTCATGACCACGATGGTCACCAAAACGGCAAGTCCAATTTTGACAACCTGCACGGTTTTTTAGTGTCCTCGTAAATATTCGAATCTTTGCATTTCGCTCCCATCGTATTTAGGGGAAGGAGCGAATGAAGCATAGCACAGCCTGCCTCGACAAACATAGGTAAATATCCTCGAGCGAAGGAGAGCCTAGAATAGAACAGGAAAATTTTAATGAAATGTGAATCATTCTTATGGGGGGGAGCTTAGTCGCCCGTTCAACCTGGTCAATCGGCGCTTGCTGGACGGCCAGGTCAGAGCTGGACGGCCGCGCCACCCACTGATCCGACCTGTGTGTTCGTGTCATTTCTGTGTCCGTCGGGTTAAAGATTACACGTCATGTTTCCGATGTGCTATCGAGGTTCCTGCCCCTGGTGCGTAGGAAGTCCTACACTACATCACATTACCTGGCGCTGCTCAAAGCCTCCCCCACACCTGACAGTCTCAGAAATGAAGCACTTGCCGTGGTGTTTTGAAGATACTTGTAATGGACAAGCTGAGGTGATAGGAGAAAGTGGTTGTACACTTGTGCGCATTAAGACACTGACCGTAGTTCTGTTGCTGTTCGGTGGTCAAGAACCGAAGTTGTAATAAATAAATAAATAAATAAATAAATAAATAAATAAATAAATAAATAAATAAATAAATAAATAAATAAATAAATAAATAAATAAACTGGTAGAAGCTGTATACATAGAGGCATGTTTACCCTCTTATAAAGCGAGTGCCTTCGGTGCGCGATAGGCGCGCAAAATAAGTGGGACAAGTATCAAACAGTGTCGGCACCTCTTGAAACGCAAGCGCTGGTGTTCGGCTATGCGAGGCCGAGCCTCGCCCATGCACAAAATTCAAGGCAACGAATACTTCCGCATTTCCAAAAACAATCGCTCGCGAATGACAAACATTTAAGAAAGATCTCAAGCGATGGAAGACAATTCCAAAGGGGCCGCATTCGCAGACAATGCACCTGTCCGTGAAACGATACACGAACGGGCTAAGCGTGTGAATGTTTGCCTAACGCTGTATGTCTGCATTGGCCCTCATCGTCGGGGCACGCCCATCGCAATCTGGTAGCCGAATACATTATTATCGGCGCTCGCTGTGCGCCGATTCACCGAGCGAAAGCAGCCCGCTTACTTCTACAGACGCCAGCCTTTTCTGGGTCGTGCGCCACTACGCGGAGCGTTGCTTCCCTCGTTTCTTCGACATTTCCTCGTCCACAGGAACGGAAGGTTTCTCAGCAAACGGCTAGATGGCGCATGCAGCTAAGAATGTCACTCTGGCAGGGAGCCGTATGAAGGGTACATAGACATAGCCACATAGAGTGTTCCACATTCGCCGTCATGACTACAAGCGTCGCCGACTAACGCTCACAGCTTCGTTTCAGCGCTAAAAGGTCAAACACATGAAAGACAACGGGACAATTGCGCTTTCTCTCATATGTTTGCCATATTAGAGCTAAAATGAAGATGTCGTCAAGTATATACCAACTAGCCCAGCGACAAGTTATTATTTAACACTCACACGCTTGCATGCATAGAAATACCCGATAAAGTGGACGGGAGGACGACCACCGCGGTAGCTCAATTGAGCTTCGAGCGCGTTGTCCGAAGGTTGCAGGTTCGGTCATTGCATGCCGGCGGCACGTTGTCTTTTCGTTCACTTTAATTTCTTCACATCTACATCATAGTTAGCACAGTACAGTTAAGACTGCAAACTTTAATGCCCCGCATACCTTCCTTGGCTTCATTGTCTGCTGGTTTTCATTGAGGTTGTGTCTAACAAAGAAAAACGAGCCCTTGAAATTCCCCTTCTTTCGTTCACCCTAAGGGAGCAGTAATATAAAGTAACCTTATGAGTGTTTGTTGCACGTCGGCTCATATGCCAGATGGACGAAGACGGAAAATTGTCCAGGAAGCCAGGCTTGATTCGTTATACTCCAGATAGATCGGATTGGGCAAGGTAGACGGCAAACACGAGCTGAATATTGACATCAGTGCAAGTTATCCATATAATTATAACTAATTAATTATACATCATTAACGAAAAAAATTAGTGGTGGCTACTCCAGTCTACTGGGAACAATATGCACTAGGTTTGCTTCGCGTAGCACCGTTCCCCTTTTTTCAAATTCGTGCTACGTGATAGTTGGGACACCGTGTGTGTGTGTGTGTGTGTGTGTGTGTGTGTGTGTGTGTGTGTGTGTGTGTGTGTGTGTGTGTGTGTGTGTGTGTGTGCGTGTGTGTGTGTGTGTGTGTGTGTGTGTGTGTGTGTGTGTGTGTGTGTTAATTCCGGTAGGGTATGTTGAAGGGCTAGCTGGTACATGTTATAGAAAGGAAAAAAATTGAGTAGCTACTCCGCTATGTGAAGCTGGATGACCAGCGAAGCTGTTCAGCGCACGAGACAGGTGACACACAATTTCGAACCACATCCGATGACACACCCCGCGACTAAATCCGAAATGCTTGTACAGAAAGTCCCGTTTGAATTCCGCGTATATATGCTCCGTTAGTTACCCATTTGAGCAGATTGCGTGTTTTTTGCCGCGACATGTGTCACGATGCGAGGAGTTCTCGCGCACGAACAGACAAGCGAGTAAATGCCGCATCCATATACAGCTTCGCCCTGTTCGCTTCATATGTTTGATAGTCATAACACAACGCCATATGTCTCATTCCACCTCGTGAACGAGGAGAATCAATGTTGTGAGTGCATGTGAGTGAGTGAGTGAGTGAGTGAGTGAGTGAGTGAGTGAGTGAGTGAGTGAGTGAGTGAGTGAGTGAGTGAGTGAGTGAGTGAGTGAGTGAGTGAGTGAGTGAGTGAGTGAGTGAGTGAGTGAGTGAGTGAGTGAGTGAGTGAGTGAGTGAGTGAGTGAGTGAGTGAGTGAGTGAGTGAGTGAGTGAGTGAGTGAGTGAAAAGTTCTTCTTGAGCGGCCAGTTGGTGAAGCATCTTGAACGGAAAGGCGCAATTTTAGACACCTTGAAAGTGGTGTCTAAAATTGCACCTTTCCTTTTAAATGAGCGAGAACTATGTCACCGTTTGCTATTAGGCTCAGACCTGTGTTACAATTAAGGTGTAACACGGCAAAATGCAGGGTTAACTTGTGTGCAGGCTACATCGAGTACCATTTGATGGAGGCAGCCACGACGTTCGCGTTACGGTGTTTACAACGGAATATGCAGAACGAATTACCGAATCTCAGACACAAACACGCGTGAGTGCACGTCGGATGCCATGTGATCACCCCAGCTTCGTTCGGTGCGTGATACGAGGAAGTCGCGCCTAAAGACCTCTCTCGCGTGGCAGTTATTTCGACGGCGATTGGAAAAAAAAAAAAAAAAAACGCCAAGTTCAGGGGCGCTAAACGAACCGCTCGTGCGCCCTCACCGCGTATATGCGTGTGTATCTACGATATAAACGCTGCCACCACTGGGAAGTCGTGTCTGGGCGACCCGTAGCGCGCAATGGGTCACGTGTACGCGTACCTCGTGCATGTTATCGAGGAAGAGCGCGGTAAAGAAGTAACGAAGCAAAAGCAGAGGAAAAGGAGACCGGGGAAATTGTGCCTCGCGGGCGAAGCGACGTGTCGGTCGCATGCCGGCTGGCCGGTCAGTCCCGCCGCCGGCCATACCATGCATGAAGCGTCGTTGTACCCGTTGCTTGCGTAATAACAAAACGGCCCACCCCTCTCTCCACATAAGGTGGTGCTGGCGGACCCCTCCCCCTCCTTCGATCGGCCTCCTAAAATTTCCCCTCGCTGCATTTTGTGGGCCTTCTTTCTCGGCATTCCGGCTTGACCGTTCACTGCCTTTTCTCTTTCTGAATCCCCCTCTTCGTTCATCTATACAACAGTCTCCCTCCTCGCGTCACGATCTCCTGCCGCTCGGCGCTGACGAGGCCTGACGACACCGCTAAATTCAAGCAACGCTTGCGTGTGCTAAGAGGCGCAGCCAATCACGACAATCGCACCGGTGGGACGTCATCGAGGCCACCATATTGTTGTGCTACCAGAATGGTGGAACGCTGCCCTTCATCCCGATCTGCTCACCTCCGGAAGAGCAGTGGAAGCTGTGAATCGTACAAACAAAACGGCGTACGTTGACCCCATACAGAGAAATAGCCGATATAGCGAAATTGCCTGGCACGTGCAAGCTCTCGCCGGAGAAACAAAAAGTGGTTTTGCGAAAGACGCAATTCCCTCGAAAAGCACCAAATCGGTTTTGACTAAAAAAATAATCCTTTAGAACTCAATTATCGTCGACTTTAACAAGACATTGTCATTATTAGAACGGAAAATGAGGGTAATATCTTCATTGTTGAATATCGCGCCGGCATTTCAGCGCCTGACCGCCATTATGACATTGGCTCAATGAATCTTTCTGGAAGTCGTCGTTTTTAGTGTCCCTTAAAACACAATTCAATTTATTTTCACGATAAAGAATTGCGTTAGCAGACGTCGTCAACACCTGTGACGCCACGGCGAGTTGGTGAGCGAGTCTGAAGATGACGTCGCCACCTGTACTTTATTTTCTCGTGCAAGAGTGGTTGATTTTGATATTGTGAAAGGGCAATCTACTGAAACGAAGAAAATATTGTTTTTTGTTCTCTCTCTCTGTCTTCAGTGTCCTTATTCTAACGCGTGTAAACCCTGAGAAAGCATGACACTATTTGTTTTCGCGCATTCTTACAGACGCCGCATCGAGTCTAACAGTCGCCGCTGCACCGATTGAATTACGGCATACTTGGCTCTCTACCGCCTCGAGCCTTTTCCCTTTCACGTCTATTTCTCTCCTATGACCGCTGCTCGTAAAGCGGTACCCCGGTTTCCTCGCTTTACGGCCAAGTGGGGGAGGGTTGAGAACATTTTTTGACGCTTCTTTTTTTTTTTTTTTTCGCCGTCATTTACTCCTTTTCTGCCACCTAATCGACGCCATAACCCTTTTTTCTCCTTCTTCTCTGCCGGCGCACGCCGTCCGTACTGTTCTCCTTTCTTCTTCCTCGCTCGCTTTTTCGTACGCCCCTTCGGCAACGTGATTCCTGCACAAAACGGGAAAAGCGGGCCGCCGAAAAAACGCTTGTAGTGCTTCCATGCGTGCTACTCAAAATGAGTGCGACGACACCGTCTGCCGCGCTGGGAACATCGTCAGCTCTAGGTAAAAACTGTAAAAAGAAAAGGTACAAAAATAAACGTCACAAATACCCGACAGGGACATCAGTTTCTGCGTCCACATAAAAGAAGCAAAAATGGGAGAGATAAGAGAAGAATAGCAGCCGCACTCCATATAGGATAAGATGGAGAGAAAGAGATGTCTTACGCATATACAAGAATGACGTATGCGCACGTCATTCATCCTACATATCAGAGATGACCGTCTGTACCAGACCTCGCTGAATGGACGCTTTTGGACACAGCGGATGCCCTTGGTCAGAAGGGCCGACAAGGCAGGCCAGTACTCAAAATATTTCAGCCTTATCGTCTGTACGCACAGTTCAACGTGCTGACACAACACGTCATATACATGCTGGCTGTTTATATTAAAGCTGCCCTCAGCTATTTTCCAGCGTGCATGCCGAGTCGTTTTTTTGTTGTTGTTGTTGTTTTATTTTGTTTAGCCCCCTGCAGTATATTTGCTAAACTCGCGTGGCACATTGACGTTGTTAACCGGGCGCGAATTAAGCACTACAACGGGCACAGCTATTTCGTTCTTACTCCAAAGAAAATAAGTCAGACAGCTGCCATTAAGGAGTGAATGCAGGCAGTTGAAACTAAAAAAGGAAAAAAAAAAGCTTATTTTTGTAAACAAACTCACAAAACGATACGTGACACAATCACTCACAGGCTCGTTTAATGTAGCGGTTCTTTTGAAATGAACAAAAAAAAAGATACAGGCAACGGAAAGACTGTGCGCTCATCTAGCGTAATGGCTTTCAAAGTTCGATACCGATGGCGGTCAACTTAAAAGAAAAACGAGGCAACGCGCGCTGCGATTATCTCCGCACGTCTTCGCAATTATTATCCCATCGAAATGCGCAGTTAATGTAGACCACGAGAGACGCCACGCGAGTGAAAGTATTCTGTTTTGTTAGGCCTAACGGCATGCAGACTCGCTTTCTCATCTCGGCTGTTGCGATTGATCCATCGTTTCCGCCTTCGCGCGACCGGTGCTGTTTTCGAGGGAATTAGAACGCGCGAAAGAACCATTAGCGTCTTCGCATGTATACTACGATCCATTGTTTTTTGCGCCGATAGCGAACACCGCTCACGACGGAACGTTCTCGTCACGACATCGCCTCCGGCGGCACCCCCGATCACCTCCTCCGTTATCGAGCCGCCTCACCGCACGTCTGCCGTTGCGTCGGCGACGGGCCGGCATATACGGTGCTTGCCAGGCGTATATATACGTTCGCAGCAGCCATGCGCGGAGCTCAGCGTCGGTCACTTTCACGCGTGCCGGACCGTACCGGCGCCCTTATTTTACCGTCGCGACATGGGTGCCGCGGGAAAACGCGGACGGATTCGCATGGAGCACGTTACACTTATTCCTGTGGGCGACAGGCAGGCGCTACGTTCAACACTTCGAAGCGATATTATGACGTCATTACGCGTGAGTGAAAATAACTTGATGATGGGACCTGGTTATCGATTGCGAAGGAAAGCAGCCACTATTTTCGGCAGCGCATAAGGATGCACTGCTCAACGCCACTGGGGAGTGAGAAGGGGAACAATATTTGCGTCAACGTGCGGAGCGGGCGTCCGCACGTTCGCGACCTCCATCGACGAAGCGACGGAGGCCGCGTCCGCTGCTGACGGCCGCCACGGAGCGATAAACTATGTGACGATTGGTAAACTATATACTTCGACAGACGTGCGGGCAAGGGGCACCAGAGGGTTCATGCCCATAACTCAGCAAAACGCGGCGGCTGCAGCGAGCGAAGAGACTTGCGTGCTGCCTATAACTTCAACGCTGACTTCGCGGCCCAGCCGGTCAAAGTACGGCGTTCCTGCCGTACAGCCGTGCAGCCTGTCCCCCCCCCTCCCCCCATCCCTGTTTTCTTTTTCCCTTCGGGACCCCTCCATGCGCCTTTCCCCCTACGGAGACGGTCGATTGTTTCATCTCCGCTCAAGCAGCGATTGTCGGCAGCCCTCGCATGCTTTCACTCGTACGTAGAACATACAATGCGCGGGGCGATGTTATCGATTTGGGACCTCACGGCGGCACCGACGCCGACGGCAAAAATGCACCAGAAGTGTCTATATAATTGCTATCGCAATAAAAGCGCTCTCGGATGCAGTTTGGGAACACAAAGTCTCGTCCTTGCCTAAACCCTGGCATGCAGTAAAGTTAAATCTCTGCAAACCAATGGTTTCGTCCCTTCCCAATGCAAGCAAAATCGAACTATTGCTCGACAAACTTGGTTTACCCGCGTTCAAAAAAGGCAATTTTTTTTCGCGGAATATTCTCCGCGAACTCGTGGCTGTACGCTATGGACGTGAAGAAAAGATAGAAGAGGTCTAGAAGTGCACATCACATCAGGGCACTGGGTGAAAGAAGGTGCGAAGGTACCTCGCCTTATGTGTGCTCCAACGGGGCGCGTTGCATCTCCTGCAGTTTTTTTCCAGAGATTGTGCAGATTCATGCACTCATATTTCATAACGTCCAAGTAAGCTGCAATTGCATCTTTGAAGACGCCTTTCACTTTCGTGTTATGACCCGATGGCTATGAAAGAGAAATCAAGCTTTATATATATATATATATATATATATATATATATATATATATATATATATATATATATATATATATATATATCGCACATTTCGTTGTCCTTTGCGGCTCGACAAAGAGACTCATCTGAAGCCTGCCGTCTCGCATTGCACTGGCTGCGGACGACTGCATGGTACAACATCTATACGTCAGGAAGATAGACGTGCATACAAATACGATACATTGACTCAGGTTTGCACGGATGTTCCTATAACGGAGTGAAGCTGCAAAGCTCACCCGCAACTCACGACCGGCCGCTCGTACTTGAGATGCGTCTCGTAAGACCAGAGTACATGGCTCGCAGTTCAAATCGCCGTCTTGCATGCAGGCAACGCTACGTCGAGTTTTGAAGGCAACACTATGTCGAGTTTGAATGCAAGAAATAAAACGGCAAAGCTAACGGCAATGCCGGCTCTCATCGTTTCATCTCTCTTCTCAACCCAACTTTTTTTTTTTATTTAAGTGTAGCTGCCGCACAGTTCGCGTGCACTTCTTTGGTCGCTTTGTCGGCGGCAAGGAGCTAGATCTCGACGAAATATGCCGCCATGTTTTATGTGCCCTCGACGCTTGCCGGTGGGCGCGCTCACGACTTTTCGTGCCCGAATCGGCCTCAGAATCTACTCTGCTTGTGCTGCCCATTTCTGCAGACCGTTGCCGTACATTTATTCGCCCCTCGTATACGAAATGCACAGCGGTAAATATCGGGGGTGTTTATGTGCCGAGGCTCCCGTTTCAGGTGTCGTGAGGATTTCGTTTCGACGCACACAACGTGAGCGCGAAAATAAACTATATACGGAAGAAAACAAAAACTACCTCGCCCACAAAGCTTCGTCAGAAAACGGTGTTCTCGATAAAAAGGCGCTCGCATCCAGTGAGTGCACAACACGCGTAATTACGACAACGCGTTTCTGTATACTTCAGGATACAAGGACGAGATGAGAGATAGGCATTTCGTGCATGAGCATTCACCGCAAAATATAAAAACTGAACGAAAGAACAGAAATGTTGGGGTGAAACGTCGTGTTGCGGAATGACGACATGGTTTCGCGTCTCTCGAAAATTCGGTCGCACACCAGCGTATATAGACTGGCACTGACTCTATCCGATTCCTGGATCCATGCCGTGGAGCGATAATTAGTGAAATTCATTGACTGCGCGATGCAATCCATAAAATGCCAATCTTGCAGTCAGACATTCCACATCCTTAATTCTCTTATTTGACACAGTCTGGCTCTTGATACTTACACATTTTCGCTGTCTATAACGCTGTTCACGACATATATAGCAAGCCAGAGACACAACTCACGTTGGCTGTCTTCTGCACCTTTTAAATGCGAATGCATTTCTTAGTCGGGGCATGTCAGGCGTCTGTCGGCGTCCGCGTGCCGGCAGGTGTTATCTCTCCGCTCTCACTCCCTCTCCCATAGCAACAGCTGCGGGAGCTCGGCGGAGCTCCCGCGTGTGTAGGAGAGGGTAGGTGCAGTGCTTCGCCGCTACTTCTCTCGCCGTTCGCTCTCTCTCCTCCCTGCGCCCCACTCTCCCGTCCGCTCGCTCGCACGTATATATAAATGGAGTGAAGCGCGCGCCTCACTCTCGACCATTCGCTGGCTGGGCGCTTCTCAAGGCGATGGCAGAAGTCGGTGAAGGCGAATGTCTGACGACAACGGTACTACGCCGTGTACTCTTGGCGCAAGAAATGCATTCGCATTTCCTCACGATTCCCTTCGGGGAGGTGGGGGCATTTTTTTCGACAATAAACTTTAAGCTCTCTTTAAGTACCCGCCACGGAATTCACCACTGCCGTTGCTGTTATTACTACCACTTCGTAGCGGCATTACCGTTACCGAGATATTTAATACTAGTCCCATCATAACCGCTGTCAACCACCACAGGGGCGCAGCCAGGATGCGATTCATACCCACCGCTCCCCTGGCTACGCCATTCAGTGCCGCCAATATATATTGAAACCATCACCAATTAACTGCCACAGAACCGACGAAGTGCCGAAAATACGTCTCTGTTATTCCGATCCCCAGTACATTTGGCGCGGAGAATTTGTGGCAGTCAATAAATTCTCGTTGCGACAGCGATTGTAGCGATGTGGTCGCGAATAAAAGCCTTCACATAAAGGCGTGACCATCAAAGTTCCTCATCGCGGTTGTCACGCTTCGCAGATAGACCGCGCGAGAACAACGTCCCAAAATTAAAAAAAAAAAATCTATAGAGAATCGGCGGGGCCAGAGCCACTCCATCAAATCGCCCTTCGAAAAGCCCTGGCTTTATAGTCGGCGAACACAAGTGCGGCGCCATGGTGAAGGATGCGGTCGATGAATCATCGGGATTATCGACGACGGGCTTTTTCTCGGCGCTGCCTTTGACCGCATGGCGTGTCCGCCGCGGCCACAGCCGTGCGTGCACGCACTACGCATTCGCTCGGGACTCGAAGAGAATCCGGAAAAAAATAAGAAGGCTAGCAAAAATGGCCGGCGTTATTGCGAGGTGAGGGACGAGTATAGGGGTGAGGATGGTTCGAAACAAAGGACCAGTGGGCACGACATTCTCTCCGTCTGGCCGCCGCTGCAGAGAGGTTCACCTTGATCGCGCTCACTACGAGAAGAATCTCGTTCGACGAGTGAAGAAGAAAAATCCTCTCGACCAATAACGAGGCCGCCGCTTTCGCTAATGGAATGCTCCACTTTAGGAGGCTGTTATTGTACAGACGGCGCTGTTCTACGCAATACAATAGCCCGGGTGATCTTCTGCTGTACGTGCAAGAATCTCCGCTATGTCAGATACCATCCGAGAGGGCTGGGAATTGATATCACTCCCGCTCTCGTGTTCGCTCGCACCTATACATCCGGACAGAGAGACGGCTCTTCTTTCGCATCGTATTCGCGGCGGGTGAACAGACAGCTGCGTGGTCGCACCGAATATCGTGTTGCAAAGTTATAAGAATTACAATCACCTGCGGTCTCCGTCAGCGGGTATCCGTGCAGGTATCAGCCCGTATCCCGCATGAGCGTCATTGTTTCCGTGTTGCAGACATCGGAAGAGTTATCGACGATGTTGTCATGGCGTTGGATATATACCTGCGAATAATTACATTGGGGCGCTGAAACGAAGCTATTGCTTTTCGGTATTTTGATGGATCTTTTTTTTTCTGCCATACTGTTGACGGACCTTCGAAAAGCTCGAGAGCACGTTTCAAACATAACAGCGAAATACATTAAAATACAGGCAGTTCAACGATATCATTTGACAAGAAAAGTATTGTTTTTCTTGTTTTTTTAGCTCACGTACGTACAGTCAAGGACAAAAGTTTAGGGACCACGATACACAAGAAAAAGCTGAGCGATAGCAACATGTACTGAGATCTTCTGCCGAATACAGTCACAAATTGCTGGGAAGGTCAAAGTTTTCTCCGATCTACGGTATCTAAACGTTTGACGCCGACTGCAGGTGTGGTAACACGTTGTCTAGTGCAGTTAAACAATGCAAGGTAGTTCGTGTAAGCAGCCCTAGTTGCCCTACAATCTGTTTCGCGAAGAGAATATTCGCTCCCTTCTCCCTCCATGTTTTTCTTTCGTTTTCTTAAAGAAAAAGAGTACGTAAAGAAGGTTTCCAAATGACGACCTTGCTCGGTGTCCCGCGAGGGCCGTACAGCGCTCATCCTTACACGGGCTGCGCAGCACTTCAATGGCGAAAGACGAGAAGGAAAGCGCCACCGCCAGAAGAGAGAAACATATGGTAAAAAAAAACAAGAAAACAAAGCGTTCACTGTGCAAAAAAAGGAGGCCTTAAAGAGGAGATCTCGTCGGCCTCCTCCACGACTCGGCCTGTGTAATACGCCCCCGACAAGTTGGTCGTGATCTGCGTGCTCTGGAATCCCGCGGCATTCCGAGCAACACCCTTTTTCTGGCGCTCCCGTGTCGCTTTGAACCGTGCAGGGATGCGCAAAGCTCACGACGCGGTATACGCAGACGGTCGCTTGACGCTCGAATGCAGAGACGAGTTTCGCCGGTGTTATGAACAGTTCACCGCAATCAATGCACAATTATGAGCCTTAGACGCGCAATCAGTCTTTTACATTTTCCTGTGCTACGCTCTGCCGTATTGGTAGGGTTTTGGTAGGGGCCGGGACAACTGGTATCGCCAGAAAGAAAGCCTCCGAGATCAGGAGGGGTATCGCGAGTTTTCCGGTAGGGGAAGGGCGCATGCGCCGTGGCGTGAAAAAATGCGGATTATGCGCTTGAAGAACCGCATATAGCTGTTCGTCTCTTAGAGCAGGACACCGAAACAGACGAAACATCCATCCGTTCCATAAAAAAGAAAATAAACACAACAGTCGTCTGCGCTACAACACAGAAACAGACGAAGCAATCGCTTCTTTTCAATGCAAAAGCAGGTCGCTGCGGCGACTCCATGTTCGAATGCTGACCCGAAGGACGCGAGTTCGATCCCGGCAGCGGCGGTCGCATTTCAATGGAGGCGAAATGCTAGGGGCTTGTGTACTGCGCGATTTCAGTGCTCGTTAAAAAAACCCAGGTGGTCGAAATGACATGGAGCCCCCCACTACGACGTCTCTCATAGCCTGAGTCGTTATTAGGCCCCACAATAAACTATAGCCTGCATATATGAAAGAAAACAAACGCAGTATAGACGTCCGCTGTATGGTGCAAGCAAGGAAACAAAGGAGGACATCTTCTATTTTATTAAATAGAAACAGACAACGCATCCCCACAATGAGACACTGAGCATGCACACGGGCTTTCATACAGAAGCCAGTTCTGCTTCTTAAGTACGTGTGCATGGCGGCTGTTTCTGTAGACAGATAACTCGATGTACACGTCGGCAAGGAGCGATCGTTTAGTGTAATTTCTATACAAGCTGTTCTCGGTCACATCACCACGTTCCACGCGCTCGGTTGCAGGAGCAGACGCTCTTTGATTTAGGCCCTTTCACTGACGCGTGTGATTTGACCACACGGGTCGCACAAAGCAAGTCGTGGTCGCGGAGTTAATCATATGGCCGGTAAATCAGTTGACCGTTCGGACAACACCACTGCGCTGCACGATGGAACCCGATAAGCAAATCTGTGAGTAGGCAAACGACAAATGGCATTTCGTAAGTTGCATAGTATTACGTGTCCTGCATGGTTTCAACGAGGCAACATTTGTTTATAGTTTTGTTCGTCGTTGCGCGCCATCTTTTTGCTCTCTCCGCTTCACATAGGAGGAGTCGTCAGACGAGTGACTCCCTCTCCGACCGAAGGTGCGGTACGCGCTTCTCGTTTTTTTCCCGGACGGAGGATTTCCCGCCCTCGAGATACGGGGTGTTTTGGCGCTCTTTTTCCGCATCGCTACTTCCTCCGTGGAGAACTGATCCCGCCTCGTCTTGGTTCTGAACCGCCTTACCTCGCGAAAAACACGAACTAAATTCCTAGTGAAGGTGATCCACACGCAAATAGACACGTCACCTTTCATTACCATCACTTCGTTGTACACTAATTTGCATTGCAGCGAGAAGACGTAATACACGTCGGACTATCCACATAGACACGAGGTACGTTCTGCACTGGTTACGCAATTTAGAACGGGAAAAGAGAAACGAAATAAAATTATATTGCAACCCGCCACGGTGGTCTAGTGGTTCTGGTGCTCGACTGCTCACTCGAAGGTTGCGGGATGGAATCCCGGCGACGGCCGCCGTCTTTCGGTGGAGGAAAATCCTAGAGGTCCGTCTACTTATTTTTAGGTGCACGTTAAAGAACCCCAGGCAGTCGAAATTTCGGAAACCCTCCACTACGGTGTGCCTCATAATCACATCGTGGTTTTGGCACGTAGCACACCAGATATTATTACTAAAATTAAATTGCAACCACGCTACCTATACAGTATATCACGCCGACCGACCCGTCGTGCAGACGATTCCTACGGGCCTATTGCGTACAGTTACATAAACAGGCGATCAAGAAGAGATAGCAGGGGTGTGCTAAAAGATGTTACGCTGGTGGGTGCTGTATCATTCCGGGGCGAATGCACGCCATGACGAAGAAGCTACGTAAACGAGGAATAAGCCCCGTCGATATTCATTACACGGTCTATTCTGGAATTCCACACTCGAAATTTTTCAACTCGGGCGTTGAACAGTATAGTGCTCTGGTAACTGCGCGACAAGCAACCAAAGGTCCCAACAGAGCCACGCAAGTGCTTCAGGAGAGGCAACACTGGCGCAGCCAAGCGAGGTTTCAACCCATCTCCCCTGTAATATTTTTAATTTTATATATATATTATATATATATATATATATATATATATATATATATATACGCACACGTATGAACACGCGTATAGATTATTTTACGGATAGGCTTCGGTGCCGCCATATTGGGATGTTAACCTTGCCGTCTTGTATCTTTAAAACTAAATGAACAGTGCTGTGGTGGACGTATGCGCATGAAAACAGTTTGGTTGGTGCATTCGAGGGATTATGACCTTGTCAATCCACGTCACCAGATACAAAATTATGAAAACATTCGTTTAACAGTCCAAGGCGGCGGCCCTCATATGTCTTAGTAAAAGCGTCTATATGGAGTAGAGCACTGCACGGGCCGGATTTTACGGCCCGGGCCCGACCCGGGCCCGCTTTATGAAGCCCGAGCCCAGCCCGGGCCCGTGGTTCCAAGCGCGGGCCCGGCCCGGGCCCGGGCGTACTTGACCGTACCCAGCCCGAGCCCGGCCCGGGCCCGTCGTTCCAAGCCCGGGCCCGGCCCGGCCCGGGCGATCATTACTAAACTAATCCAGGGCGCACTTGTTCATGACCAGGCCCGACCCGGGCCCGCTAGAGGATATTAGTTGATGATGATTATTAATGATGCCGTGCGCTTTGTAGCGGGCGATCGGACGGAAAATCCGGTGTGTACATGCATCGAAATGTTGCTTTGCCCACGGTGGTAGCTCAGCGGTTAAGCTGTTTCGCTGTTAAGTCCTAGGACGCGGGTGCGATTCCCGCGGCCACGGCGGCCGCAATTTGATGGGGGCGAAATGCAAGAACACCCGTGTATATACCTCTCTTTAGGTGCACGTTAGAGAACTCGAAGTGGTCGAAATTGATCCGGTGCCACTACGGCGTGCCTCGTAATCATATCGTGGTTTTGGCACGTAATACCAAGGAATATAAATGAAATGTATCGTATGTGTCAACCTCGAATAAAAGACCGAAATCTTTATGCCTCCCATGGGAACAACCGTGATCTGGCCCATTTTTAGTGCTGTTAATATATATATAAATATATATACGTGTCACTTCAGCTTGGCACAGCACACCTTAGACCATGGAATGCATAACATTCGCGTGTGCTCGAAGGCCCGACTTACGCCTTTTAATGAGCGGGTCCGAGTCCGGCCCGGCCCGCAGCCTCAAGCCCGGGCCCGGCCCAGGCCCGCGGCTTCAAGCCCGGGCCCGGCCCGGGCCCGCGCTTTCAAGCCCGAGCCCAGCCCGGGCCCGCCGGAAATGATTCGGACGGCCCGGCCCGGCCCGCGGGCCGGGCCGGGCCCGGGCTTTCGGGCCGGCCCGGGCCCGCGCAGTGCTCTAATATGGAGGGTGGATGAACCCCCAGCCTCCACATGAAAAAAAATTAAACATTCTGGCTACACGCCTGAGAAGTAATAGGGCAGAGTACACTCGCGTTATCTTTCAGTAATGTATTGTTAACACGATGCTGCATGCATTGGGAGGCGTGAGAGTTGATACGCCGAGGCGACGCGTCTGCGCCCTATGCATATATGTATATAGACATCCAGAAAGGACCCGTGTGTGTGTGCGTATGTGTGTGTGTGTGTGTGTGTGTGTGTGTGTGTGTGTGTGTGTGTGTGTGTGTGTGTGTGTGTGTGTGTGTGTGTGTGTGTGTGTGTGTGTGTGTGTGTGTGTGTGTAGACACGATGAGTGAGAGAGGCACATCCGAATTCACGACGATCCGTCATTATAAACCGGGTGTCCGCCCGGGTGATTAAAAGTGCAGCCGGAACCTCCGAATAATGTATGAGTGCCGCCGAACTTCATTCGCACACCCGCGGTCACGTTTCCCATCGGCGTCTTTCTGTTGTACTTGACGGGCAAAGTACGTTACGTTAGGCTGCGTTTCTTGCTTGCGTGAGCCAGACGACGAATTTGAATGAGAGCGCCTGCGCTCTGGAACTAATTGATTACCTGCGCGAATTTACATTTATTTCTTGAAATTGCAAGGAAACGTCCGTAGAGGTGAGTGAGTGAGTGAGTGAGTGAGTGAGTGAGTGAGTGAGTGAGTGAGTGAGTGAGTGAGTGAGTGAGTGAGTGAGTGAGTGAGTGAGTGAGTGAGTGAGTGAGTGAGTGAGTGAGTGAGTGAGTGAGTGAGTGAGTGAGTTATGGTACAAAAGCAACTGGTGAAAACGCAACTAAGGCTGTGATGCGCCTCAAGGGTTACGCTCTAAGAAAAAAAGTCTTGCCTTCTCGAAGGCAGTAACTGTCTACCTTAGGAGGAGGAGATGGCCCCCTCCTATTCTTCTGCTTTGATTTGGGAAGAGGGTGCGACACACGCGTTAAGGTAGACAGTTGCTGCCTTCGAGAAGACAAGACCCCTCCAGCGGTACACCCTGTTCCAATGATTCTTCAGTGTATATGTGAAAAAGATACTCAGGGGCAAGACTTCCTTCGCAGTTCATAATACTCGTGGTCTTGCAAAAAAAAAAAAATCGAAATACGTCTTAAGGGCTGCTAGCCTACGTTCTCATGGGAATAATTGTGCATGAAGTGACCCTAGTGTTAGTTCGCGAAAATGATTATGTATTTTTTTTTTCTCGAATGCCGGACATGTGATTAATAAATAATTAGCAATAAGAAGTTTTCTGCGCTGCTAACACTCCAGTATTGGTTCCGCTTTCAGTAAAAGAATTTTGAGTCAAGTGTATGTGCGTCCAACGCGAAGGCGACATTAAGTCATTTCTGCGAGCCGTTTTCGGTGGCAATACGAATACCATTATTGTAGTATAGGTTTCACTGTTTTGAGTTTATTGCATGGCCTGCTTGCCCTTTGGAGCTGAATGCTGTCCTGACTCTGCAGATACACAACATTTAAAGAGTTCACAGGATTTGGGGACATCCCTCGCCGGTGGCAGCGCGCGGAGCCTTGCCGTAACGACATATCCGACGAAAAGAACTAGTTATCAAAATCGACTGCCGGACCTGTAAAGCCGATATCCACTGGCCCAGTATCGCTCTACAAAGCGCGTGGCTTCCCAGGACGCTGGAACACCGCCTGTACTTCTTGACACGCGACCAGGAATCTCCAGTTAGTCTTTGCTGTATAGCCCCGGGAGCCGATTTTGATACTAGTTTTTCTTTTTCTTCTTTTCTTTTTTCGCCAGATATGGCTTCGTTCGCCTATTTCACATTACGACAGGGCGCCGTTGTCACCGGCGAGATATGACCATTCGTCCATATGAAACCAAATCCTGGACGTGATTGACTGATCAAAACACACCCCCATTTTTGTGAATTCTGGTTAGGCAAAAGGGTGTTTTGCTAGCTTGAAATCGCTTTTAAGGGTGCAAGGTGGTCTACAGAGCAGAACTTAAAGATTGCTACTTCGTTACTGGTCGAACGAGCAGCTCGCTCGCATGCAGTTTTAAGAGCTAAGCTGTTCTTATAGTCGAGGCTTTCATGTCCGGTGCCGCGGTAACGCTGATCATCAACGAGTGTGTGCCACAAAAATTGGGTAAATCCCACTACTCACCACTGGTCCACTAAAGATAAAGAACAATTGAAGCTTCTCTGTAAATCTGCGTATAAGAGTGGTATGGCCAAGATGCAACAAAACTATACTACCACCTCAAAGCTTAATTAACAAAGAGTGTTTAATAAAGAGCAGTGATACAACGTATCTGAAAGACTTGCAAAACACAGAAATGCGATAGCCTGACGAAGGGAAGGCCACGAGCTTCGCTCTTTCATCAGTGTCCGCGAACAGAGCTGGTTGAATTTTTCTTCTTGTAGGATGAGCGCGGGAAATTCAACGAAGTGATTGCAAGTATCCGCCAATCACTTCGTTGAATTTCCCGCGCTCATCCAACAAGAAGAAAAACTGCATGCGAGCGAGCCCGTTCGACCAGGAACCAAGTAGCCATCTTTAAGTTTCGGGCTCATGCGTACGCCAATAAATGTCTGTGTGAGTTCCTAAGTCCGGGTGGGCGGTTCTCTTTTTGGCCGCGCATTTTATAACTTCGTCACCAACTACGACGCCTGCTCTATACTTATTCTTTCTCCGGGCTTACCGTCTGTACTGCGTCTCACACGGACATTTGAGAAGCGCAGAGACGAAACGCGAGAAACTCTTGTGATGTCGAAGGGAATGATAAAGGTATGTATGTCACAAATTCAAATCGCGTTTATTTATAGTTCGGCTTAAGCATTTACCAACGTCTCAATTACGAGCGGCGTATCGAATGTTCAACAGTCATTCACTTCTTACAAGGAAAAAAATCGACGTAACCCAGTCTCGCGTAGTATATAGTTCAGCACTGGTAGTATACTCGCGCAGTATACTTCAGTGCATCCGCGATTCTCACAATGCCGAGGAATTCGCATAAAATTCCTGTACTTATGACAATTGATCAATAAATCAATCAACATTTCTTTCCCGCAACAAATACAAGCATAACAAACTTATTCAGAATAAAGGCCCATGACACATGAATGAAAGGGAACCTCGTGACAACGTTTTCACATGCAGTGTTTAACGAATAATAATATAATAATAATAATAATAATAATAATAATAATAATAATAATAATAATAATAATGTTATTAAGAACATTATTATTATTATTATTATTATTATTATTATTATTATTATTATTATTATTATTATTATTATTATTTCTTTTCTGCTCACGCTAAGCGTGTTTGCTTTGCGGGGTCTTCGCACCCTAGGCTGTGTTTGCAGAATGTCTAGAGAATTCCGTTCTCCTGTGCCCTTCCGAAAATTGTACACCGCGCTATGTCTTCCTCAACTAGAGTATGCATCTGTGATCTGGAATGGCATTCCTAATTCCAGCAGCAACGCCATTGAGCGAGTCCAGAAAAAATCCTAAGCATTTACAACCATCGTTTCGCTAGAAATGACTCTGGATCTCGTTCTAACGCTGCTGGATTATTATCATTGCCATCACTTTGCTGCCGACGAAATCGCGCTGATCTGTTATTTCTTTACAAGCTTGTGCATGGTATCATATCCTGCCTGTACTGCTCAACTGTCTTAATTTCCGAATTCCACGTAAGCTGACCAGAGAGAATAGTACCTTTTCATGTAACCGCCTGCCTCTGTGAACATTCGACCATTGGCAGGATACAACGTCTTTACAATGCTTACTTTTTAGAGCTCGATGTTTTTCACAGCTCCCAGTCGTTGTTCTGCTCCGAGCTTTGCACTGTACTTACATAGCCTCGTACACTGTTATATTTGGTTTCTGCCTGCGCATAGTTGTATATGTGCAATTTTATAACGTTTTTTATCCTTGATATTTTATTATGAATGTTTCCTTTGTTTTTTGGTTTTTTTTTTTTCGTGGCCAGTACAAAGACCTTACGGTTGTTCCTGGGCACATTAAATAAACGTTTGATTATATATTATTATTATTATTATATTATTATTATTATTATATTATTATTATTATTATTATTATTATTATATTATTATTATTATTATTATTATACAAGGGAGACGTAGATGTCGAACAAGCAAACGCATTCTTTCGCGGCGGAAGACCTGCTGCGTGGTGTCCAACACGAACGACGCGTACAACCCTTTCCGCGCGAGCGTATGCAGTCGGTGCTAAAGGACGAGAGGTCAAAGAGAATAATTCCGAAGCCCGTCGCGGGCGCACGGAGAATCAGCGAAGCCATAAGGTCCACAAACGTTGCCAAAACAGCCGTACGGTCCCGGAACGCTGGCTGCGTGTACACGTGACAGCTACGGCTTACGGCCTTCCATCGC
Organism: Rhipicephalus sanguineus; assembly: GCF_013339695.2. Lineage (NCBI taxonomy): Eukaryota > Metazoa > Arthropoda > Arachnida > Ixodida > Ixodidae > Rhipicephalus > Rhipicephalus sanguineus. Next base: position 17,162,800 of record NC_051184.2, read on the forward strand.
GATTTGCCGACGGCGGCCTTCTGCTGTAGCGATGCGGCTCGGCAGCACGGGTATACATCGCGTAGGACACAATAGCGTATGCGGTAACAAAACATCATGTACGTAGTGGAGGACGCTGACAGGACGGGAGAGGAGAGAATAGCAACGTTTGTGTACTTTGCAAAGGCGGCCTTGACAGCAGCGAGGATGAGACAATGGCCCGCACGCGGGCTATGTTGGTTCGTTCGCTAAAAGGAATACCGCCGTGTGCAATTGCGGTGATGATCCACCCCGCATGCGTTGATGCAAGCGTTTCAGACAAGCTGCGCAACGAGGCATACACAGCCTGTCGTTGTCGTCAGCTGTGTTTCCTTTGTGCCTGGAAGACTAACTTCAATTTGGGTTGACTACAAACAAACGGGACAAGGTAACATGTACTTACATGGCGTGTGGGCGACCACACAGAAAAAAAGAAAGCGTTTGTTGCGTGGTGGTTACCGCGTCCGGCTCCTTCCTGAGGTCGGATTCCGTGGCCGGCTAACTAAGTGAAAGTATGTTTCTGAGTTTCTTTGAGCTATGCGCGTGCCCTTTTATCGGCGTCACTTCCGTGACGGAAATGAGGTGCGTCCATCCTTGCTGTACTCCCGCATAGAACACTGTCGTGTTAAAAGAGAGAGATAGAGAAACCGAGTTAAGAATGTTTTTTTATTTTTAAAAAAGATTTCAAAAATGAGACGTTTTTTAACTAAAAACAACTTTTTCTTGGGCACTAGAGCTTCACAAAGAAAAAAAAAACGCTGGTGGCGATATATTCGTTGTCATTGAGTTTCCTACAACAAAAAGAAATCTTAATTGTTCAACTGCGCACAAGAGAAATCTCCCACAGGCACTACATTGCAGGTCAAGATCCAGTGCCTATATATACGGGGTGGCCGTTGAACGGTTGTGCAGCGCGAGCAGTCGGTTTTTTCAATAAAAAAGCTCGCTAGCAGACGCTGCCTGCGTCGGCGTTGTCTCTCGCGGGCGAGGGCGCGTTCTCGTTCCTTGCGAGCTGGTAGTTCAGCATTCATCGCAGAAAGAGCGTTTCCATAGTCACGGCCGGGCTAGACTGCACGCGCGCGCTAAAGCGCGCGTGCGGTCTAGCCCGGCCGTGCCATAGTCAACGCGCCATTCGCTCTCTTTCGCCACACGGCGAGAGCAGAGGCGGTTGCGCCCTCTCTTTGCGTTCAAGCAAATGTACAGGACACGGATGATGCTCGCGGCGACAGCAGACGACGGTGCCCGCCGACACGCTGAAGCCCTAAGGTGCTTCGCCCCTAAAAAAAACCTATAAAGGCAATTGTAGCGCAACGTAGTGTCTCTAGGAGGTGCAACCATGGCAGTTTAGGGAGGGTTATTTATTGGTCTGGACACTGCCATCGTAGCAACCCTCTGGGTCAGTCGCGACAGACAAGACGGCGAATACAACAACATAGCAAAATTTCACAAGTTACCAGGATAGCGTATAGATATTTTTTTAGAATGAAACTACATGAGAAGTAGTACTCAATCGTGAAAAGGATAGTTTGGGGGTGGATTTGCCTAAACTTCGTCCTTCTGCCTTCGAATGGCCTTGTGACTTCACAAAATGTTCATTTCCAAAACATACAAGTGCACAATGTCCAAATTCTGCGCGTAAGAAAAGCCTACACTGCCTTCTGCGTTTAGAAATGTATGGGTCTGCCGATAAATTTGAGTGCTTACGTTAACGAACTGACGAAACAAGATTCCAATTCTGTACATCGCATACAGCTGAATCATTGAGTGTAAGATTGACTTAAGGCAGCGTTTGTGTTAAAACTGTGGGTAGCCATAAGTGCTTGTGGCATGCTTGTAAATACGGTAGTGAAGTCAACTGACTTAGTGAAACGCTCTGTTGGAATGCACTGCCCTCGGGAGCGGCCTGTGTTTATTGACAGAAAACGAACATCACCCGCCACGGTGGTCTAGTGGTTATGGTACTCGACTGCTAAGCCGAAGGTCGCGGGATCGAATCCCGGCCGCGGCGGTTGCATTTCGATGGAGGCTAAATGCTAGAGGAAGGCCCGTGAGCTTAGATTTAGGCGCATGTTAAAGAACACCAGGCGGTCGAAATAATCCGGAGCTCTCCACTACGGAGTCTCTCATAATCATATCGTGGTTTTAGGACGTAAAACCCAAAGCAATTATTATTATTATTAGAAATCTAACATCGTATACCCTGTTCCTGAATGTGCGTGGAAGAAGCCAAAGATGACATCATCTTAAAAGGCCAATAAAAATATTCGGCAAATCCCACGCGTTGTGGGAATCGGTTTCATGCGAAGCAGTCAGCGAGTACTTCTATGCTGTATTTTATGGCTTTGAGCCAAGCGTTACGAGGTGGATCGACGTGTATTCGTAAGTGTAGTAGCTGTGCGAGCTTACCAGGCACGTCGACAACACTGGCGTTTGAAGGGTAACTCAGGCTGCGACGTAACGTCAGCCCTGACGTTAGAGTACATACGTCAGTATTATCGAAATTAAGTGCACTTTAGGGTGCAGCCATGTGAATATCCGGGGTCAAGCAATGCTCCAATATAGCTTGCTGAATCACAGGAATACAAATGTAATGTTTATTAGACTGCTATAAAAGCGGAGCCAACACTGGAACAACATCTGATATGATGCCTGTATTACATATGTAGTGTTTATTGCTCTTTTGTAAAATTAGATAGCCAGCACCACAACCACGATTGACGATGCACCGACATTGGCCTGCATAGGGTGTTTTTCCAAAGCAGTATCTAGATCTGGCGTGGCTCTGTGGTAGAATACCTGACTGCCACGCAGAATGCTTGGGTTCGATTCCTGCTGGGATCCTAATTTTTATTCTTTCCATTCGTCTGGTCAACGCTGCCAATGTTGACTTTTCTTAACGCTCTCGCATTTAAATTACCATCTGTTCTCGCCGTTCCTCGGTAGATATAAACTGTAAATCACCTGTGGCGCATACCGTACATCGCGGCCCGTGGTTAACAGGTATGTGCCACACGTGTCCGGAGGAAAGGGTTTGACGACGACGTACGCGACAGGATTTTCACGTTATTCATGTCATGACCCGACAGTTATATTCGTCAAATCCTCTTACCCTCCCATGCCAATCTTGGTCTCCACCAGATTAAGGAGGCGATCATGAAAGCACCCAGAAGTAGGCGGAGATAGATAGATAGATAGAGATAGATAGATAGATAGATAGATAGATAGATAGATAGATAGATAGATAGAAATGCTCAAAGTGCCAAAGGTTCGCTAAGAAATGCTTCGCATTTAAAAAAAGCCTTCCCACAATTTCATAAAAGCCTGTAAACCAGAACGGTCGCGTGAACGAAAGACGCAGTGGCGACGCCACCTTGAAGTTCGCGCACCTACCGGTCGTAACCTCATGAGATACCTACCAGTTTTAGAAAGAAACCGAAAACAAGCAAAAAAAAGAGAGAGAGATCTGTGACGTCGCAAGACGTATGGACGGGGTCATGACCCATTAAAAATTGTCCTCAGAGAATAAATGATGCCTAAGTTAATCTACTGTTTACGATTAGAGTAACTTTGAAATGTCTTTCATGTCCAGGAACGAAAAGAATAAGTCAAGGTGTTGTATATGATTCATTTGTTTTTAGAGGCAGTGTATCGCGGTACGCCGTTACAAGAGTGAAAGGCAGTTGGTCCGGGGAGCACAATGATTTGCAAATGGAGTTTAAAATGTCCCGACAACTGCCGCATGAACGTGCTCCCTTTGTTTCTACAGATGGTCAATCTCCATCTCGAGTCGGACTGTATGTGTGTTTGCCCAGGCATTTTCGAAAGCGAGTCATCGATACCACAAGCGCGCACGCACGAAGCAGTTAAAAACAATAAATATGTGCCTTTGTTTGCGTTAGTTCGCGAAGCACTCGAGTAATGCAATGCGGAGTGAGAGAGTGCTCTTTCAAGTCTACGGGACGATAAAAGTACAGAATGTTCATCCTCCGAAAATACGTCGGCACCGATTTGGTTATGCTCAGCAATTACTGCACGCGCTGTAAACGGCCGCGAACTTATTTGCTTACGCTAAAAATGTCGCAGCCAATCATCACGGCGAAGGAAGCTTGTCACAAACAGTGTTACCCCAATTAACTTGCGAATTCAGCCTTATATTAAAACGCAGAGGAAACACTGGCTGAAATTTCTTTCTAACATCATGAGTGGGCGAACAAATGTAAACAAGGATTTATATTACAACCTCCAGGAACAAGTGTTCGTACAAACAATAGCAGAGCTATCAAGCCGTGCGTAACGAGCACTGATGCCTTTCGTATCTCCTTCTTTCCGCACACAACTGAAATGTGCAGCAGTGCCTGATGCAGTCGTAAGCAATGATGTAGATCTGCCGACCTTGAAAATGCATTAGATTTCTATTTATTGTAATGATGTATATTGAATTTTGGTATGAGCATTTTATTGTTGATTTTCATTGTAATATGACTGTGCCTTGGTCTTTGTATTTCTATTGTTAATTACCAATAGGGTAAATGAATTTGTATATTACTTATAATTAGGGCACCGTGTTTTCGGAGTTTATTTTTCTTGAAATTCGGAGGGTGTCCTTCGGAGTTTATTTTCGGGAGGAAATTCGGCGTTTAACGGAGTTTATTCCACGTAAATCTCCAATTCTCCGAAATTCGGTGTTTAATTTTGCATTATAAGTTGTTGCAATGTGTTCTTGTTAATTTTACTTCCAATAAAAATGCGTTGCATTGTTACTGATAATCTTGTTTCTCCATCCTTTCATTTTTGCTCACTTCCTGTTCATTTACCGTGTTAATAAGGCTGCTGATGTGCACTGCTGTAAAACTCGCCGAAGTGTACTTTTTTTTTGGGGGGGGGGGGGTCGGCAGGAACAAGTCAAGCTGCTGCTCAGCTTTTTCTTCCAGCTTCCCTCATCTTCTTGATGAAAGATAAAGGGTCTAATATTATTATTGTTCCAATGCTCCGAATCTTAGATGAATGACACGAAAACATGCGAACACACTAATGGTACGTAGATGTATGTAAAGTTTGAACGCACAAACATATATACATACAGGCACAAATACTTGAATAACACCTACGTTTGTCCGTATTACAACCTGAAAGCTTGTTGTAATAGACGCGAGCATATTTTACGATGTTGCTGCCGCTGATGGAGGTGCACTCCTTCCGATTGATGATTATTAGCTTTGAAAATGCCATTTGAACATTGAAAATGTCCTTTCAAAATCGGAGTTTATCGGATAAATCTGAAGTGTCAAAGATTTTACCGGCGAGTGTTCATCGAATTTATCCGAAAACACGGAGCCATATACTTATAATGTTATCCTTTGTGTATATGAACATTACGTACGTTACCCTCCCTGTAATTATCCCATGAACTGGGTTGACAGTAACAAATAAATAAATATTTATAAGCAATGAACGGGATTCGATCCCGCAACCTTCGGGTCAGCAGTCGAATGCCATAACCACTAGACCACCGTGGCGGGTGCTGTGTTATAGGTGACAAAAGTAGAGTAGAGTATAGACCACCGTGGCGGGTAGAGTAGAGTAGAGTAGATCCTATAACTTTGGCACACACCCATGCTGGGGGATTGGCCACATCTGCGATTCAGGTTATCATCTTCTTTCTTCTTGTTCTTTCTTTTTTTTTTTTTTGCTAAAAAGTATGTTTTCAGGGGGCTTCATGTTTACCGTAAAATGAAGACAGTACGGTTTTTGTGACAAAGATCTAAAACAGCGGAAAAAAATTCGCGTCAACGGCATAATGAAGGTAAATAAATTTAACATGCATGAGCTTTTTTTATCTCATCGTTCATACGTCTAAGGATATATTAAAAGTATTAATGCATTATAGTAATCAATCAAAACAATTATATGAAACCAACAACATGCCGTCGAAAGGTCACTGGCCTCTGAGCACGCGGGACGCGTTGATAGGAATACAAATTAAACCACGACTGAATTTCGAATTAACCCATGAATTAGATCTTCGCTCAAGCCACCATACTCGGCCTCAAGCAGAGTCAGCGCGTCATACAACGCGTCACCTTAAGTAGGCGCGACACCAATTTTATTATTTTTTTTATAAGCGCCGAAGGTTGAAGAAAACGTAATAAAGACAAAAAGCCAAGCAACCGATTGGCAGACGACATCGACCCCTAAAAACGCGGCCAGGCCGACTTTCTCGTTATTTCGTCTAGCTGCAAAGAAGGTTAAGTGTTTAATTACACACTCCCAAGAGAGGGACCAAACACTGATAGGCGGGAAAGGTTCTTCGACGTCGCGCGATTCACAGTACGAGGCAAAAAAAAAAGAAATGATGGTATTGACACACGACAGCGTAAAGCGGCGTGGCACGCCGAAGGCGGTTGGGAGAGTCGCATGGAAGAGAGAGAGAGATAACGCTAAATAATGAATCGAGCACAGTTCGTTCCTACTGCTGACTCGCGCGTAGTTCCAGATTTGGGACCAGTATTGGGGTCAAGCCTAGCTGCGGACAGCCCAGCTCATAGATTTCACCAATCGTACGTATCCTGTCGCGACGCTTCGGCCTAGCCCAGCGCTCCCACACCCTAAAAAAAAAACGTGCATAATTTGCACAATAGATTTTGCACTTACAATTTGTCGCGCCATCTATCAATAAGAAGCTAAATAATTCCTGGTATTCCGATAACTAAAGTGCAATCAAAGTAGCTTTTGTTTCGTGTGGGCGGCGTACACGTCAGTTCAGTTTTCAATGTTAAGTACAAGTTTATGAATTCGCGTTCTGGAGTTCCTCACCTGCACGGCATTTGCAGCAGCAGACGTGCTTTCGTCGAAAACCCAGCGGCTGCTTCCAGCGATTACGCGACTGCCAGTCTGGAAACATTGAGTTTGGTCACGTGATAACAAATACTTTTGTTTGCTTTTTTTTATTCTCCAACTTCCGCCAACAGGGGCCGCTGGCTGCCGCGCCTCCTCCTCCTTTTGTGGAGGTGCGTGCGTTTTGTGCGTGTGCGTGAGCGCGCTGGGCGAACGCGCGTTGGTGGCGTTGGCGCGTTTCTTTTTTTCTGTGCATTTTTTTTATATCTTTCGTTTGCTGCTTCTCGTTCTACGCGTACCTGCCTGCATACCGATGCTCCGGAGCGCGGCGTCGCCCGTCGCGAAAATGCTGCAGCCGATGTTGCCGCTGCGTAATTGCTAAAAGTTTTCGTGTGTCAGGCAGCGACAACCTGGTCGTCGATTCGCCTTCGCTTCCAGCTGCACCGTCTCATCGGCCCGAGTCGACCTCGTCGAGCGGATTGTCCGACATCGCAAGGGGCCGTTCGGTGCGGGCCAGTTTCCGTGTGTGCGTGCTGCTTGCTGCTGTGCCGTTGTTTCTCAACCGTTTGTCGTCGTTGACATCACCCTGTTGAAGAAGCTAAACGTGCCCAGCGGACAGCAAAAAGAGAGTACCAGCCCCGTTCTGAAGTGTGCGCCGAAACGTCGTCGTTCGCCGATGCACCTGTCCGGCGGCGGCGAGCCGACATTGTGTGCTATCATCGCCCGAAGAATTCCCGGCCTAGGCTGGCTCTAGGCAAGCGACGCACCACAGGTGGGTTGGTTCGCGAGGCGCGTTCAGAAACAGCATTCATCCGTGCAGCGGACGCGCTTGACTTGGCGGCGGTTGTCTCGGGGTTCGTGTGTGTTTGTTCCGAAGCCCGGTGACACTGCAGGTTAGGATCGAGTGTCGCGTATGCCCGCAACCCGAAGCCTGACGGCGATCTGTCCTGATTTCTCTCTCGGTGAAAGCCACGTCTCGCTGCTGCGCCCGTTCGTTTTGTAACGTGCTGGCGGTGGCCCCCACACGAGTGTGCCATGTATGGAGGGGGGCACCCCGCCAACCCGTCCGCGCTGTGTGCCTACGATCGCGTAGCTCCTTCCTCGCTAGCCTGAGTGGCGGTGGGGGCGGCGCGCCCGCCGCCTTTTGCTTCCGCCACCTCCTTTTTTTTTTCCTAGCTTCTTTCTAGCATTCTGTTCAGTTCGTGCGCCGCTACTTTGGGGAAACGCATCAATTCCTCTTATCTCCCCGTCTGTCATACCTTTCCTCCGTGTGTCTGTGTGCGCGCCAGAGTCAGCGCTGACGACATCAGGCAAGCATTCGTCGGGTTCGGATTTTCGTACTTCGGTAAGAGTCGTCCCTCATCGCGCTGCTAAGATACGGTGGCACAGGTACGATGTGGCAGTTGCTCTACGTAGATATCGGTCGGCGGTTGCCTGCACGCTTCGAACCAAGCCAGAACGCGTTTTTTTATATTATTTTCTTTTTATTCGGCAAGAACAGCTGTTTGTCTTTGGACGGCCCATTTGTCACCGGCGATTCACGATGGGTCGGCGACAGCCCGTCTTACGAAGTTTCCTACGCACGAATCGCTAATCCGATCCCGGAAAAGTTTGGAATTTGAGATTGGCTAGCGCTTTGGCTCGGCTGTGGAACTTGCTCGAGGAACTGGAGTCGCGCAACCGCGAAACAGAGTTTGTGCACGAATAGAATTGTGAATTAAATCCCAAATGCTTGCGCGTACGCGATATCCATTTTGAGAACACTCCAGTGAGCTCTCTTTGCGTCACGTAATATGGATTGGGAAGCAACAACCTTAATAAAATCGTGTAACGCACTGCTTCGCCCGGCTTTTTGGCGTGGTTTTTTGACAAGTTATTTCGGTTCTCCCAGCTAGATACGACCAGTCCATCGATCATTGCTGGCTGCCTAAGCTGACACACATTTGAGCCGCGGAGAAAGGAAAGGTGTCACGACTGCCGATTCCCGCTGACGACGCCGCCGCCTTGAACAATCGCGTTTTCTTCTGGCTGTGACACTTCCGGTTTTCGCTGTAACCATGCAGCCGGCGGAATCTCACGCGTCGCTTATTTCCTTTAACTTTTTATTCTTCGGCTTACCATAGTTCGTAGGCGCGCACGATCGGGCGAACCCCCGAAGAATCTCGCCCGCTTCATCGCAACAGCAGGCCCGCCCGTTGGCAACCATCACACACATCGTAGCTTAGTGGCACTACGGTCCCTAGAATAGTGGCACCCTTTTTGTGTGGGTGTGTTTTTTTTTTTGGTCACGCCGGATTTGGACAACAAACTACGGCGACCCGTTAAAAAGGGCGAGAAAAAAAAAACATCATCATCAGTAGCTGCATGTGGAGCAGACGGCAGCACTCCGTGTGCTGAATGAAGTTGGTTCTTAGTTGGCTCTGTAGTTTGGGGGATCCCTTAGAACGCATTCCTCTCAAATGTGACGACAGCCGAGTTAAAGAGAAAACGATTTTCTCGATCGTATTAGTAAATACTGTTTCACGATACCAGGGACACCACTTTGCTGCGAGAAGACGCTCGGTAAACGAGACAACGCGTGAAAACAAAATGCAGGTGGCGACGCCACCTTGAGTCTTCTCGACTACTCGCCCGTGGACGTCATAGATTTTGACGGCGTCTACTAGGGCCACGCAGTTGCTATTGCTTCTGAGGAAGCCTGAGACTTAACATGCCACGTTTCGGAATTTCGTTGAGCGAATGTGACCGAAATATGAGAAACACTTCGAAATATGTGTGGTCAGCATTGGAGGTTTCGGCGTGACATTTAAAAGTGAAACTTTTGA